>NC_084558.2:24080827-24233327 GCF_033978685.3 Nerophis lumbriciformis | reverse complement strand
ATATATATATATGTATATATATATATATATATATGTATATATATATATATATATATATATATATATGTCTTAATAAGGTTATCCAAAAAATAGTGCTCGATACCGTAGTAGAGCGCAATATATGTATGTGTGGGAAAAAAAATCACAAGACTATTTCATCTCTACAGGCCTGTTTCATGAGGGGGGGTTCCCTCAATCATCAGGAGATTTTAATGGGAGCATTCACATACCATGGTTTATATAGGGCACAGAGTGGGTGGGTACAGGCTGGCGTAGGGGCGTGGTGATTGGCTCATGTGTTACACCTAGGAGGTGTTTCCGTCTGTGGCGGCATGCTGTTACAATTTCGCTGCGCTTGTTGAGGGATGACAGGTCTGGACGGTAAATAATAAACAGTTTCTCTTTCAAGCATAGGTTGCATCTTTTATTACCACTATTGTAAGGTGTGCTGGATGCAAGAATTTGCCATGTTATTGAATATTCAACATTATTGTCTTTGAGGTCCCAAATGTGTTTGCTGAGTTCTGTGGTATTCCGCAGGTTTTGGTTCCTGAAAGAAGCCTTGTGATTGTTCCATCTGGTTTTGAATTCTCCCTCGGTTAATCCTACATATGTGTCGGATGTGTTAATGTCCTTGCGTGTTACCTTAGATTGGTAGACAACTGATGTTTGTAAGCACCCCCCGTTGAGAGGGCAATCAGGTTTCTTTCGACAGTTACAGCCTTTGTTGGTTTTGGAGTCGCTCTGTCCGGGGGCCGACGGCTCATTTGCAATTGTTTTGTTGTGGTTTGAGATGATTTGTCGTATGTTGTTCATACAGCTGTAGCTCAATTTAATGTTGTTCTTGTTGAATACTTTTCTTAGGGTGTTGTCTTTGGGAAAGTGTTTGTCAATCAGATTGAGGAATTTGTGTCCAATGTTAGTTGAGACGTTTTTGCTGTATGGGGGGTTGTACCAGATGATGGCGTTTCGTTTTCTGTTCTTTTTTGGCTGGTTTCCTGGCGTGGGTTCATAGGTGAGGGTGAAATTGTATCCGCTTTCATCAAGGGCTTTTTGGTACGGGGGGGTTGCTTGGTCAAATTCAGCTTTGCTAGATGACAGCATCGATAGCCTTTTATTAATTCCGGTAGGTATTCTTTTCGTGGTGGTGGGTGGGTGGTTGCTGTCATGGTGCACGTATTGGAGTGTTGTGTTGGGTTTCGTGAATGGTTGGTAGCTGTTATTTCTCAGGTTGAAAGTGACGTCAAGGAAGTTGACTGTTTGCTTGTTGGCTTCAATCGTGATCCGTAGGCCGTTCTCTTTGAAAATTTGGCATATGCGCTTCTTGGTATTCTCGCTGCTCCATGGTATGTGAATGCTCCCATTAAAATCTCCTGATGATTGAGGGAACCCCCCCCTCATGAAACAGGCCTGTAGAGATGAAATAGTCTTGTGATTTTTTCCCCCACACATACATATATATATATATATATAAATATATATATATATATATATATATATATATATACATATATATATAGGGGTTGGGTGAGTCAGTCTCAGGGTTGGTCAACACACCGGACTCATCGTGTAAATAAAAACTTCTCCCAATCGCCGTATTATGGATACCCCTAAACAATGTGCCCTCTAATTTTCCATCTGAGTTGCAGGTGCATAATTTGTTGTGAGTTCATGCACTGTGTTGGTTTTGTTCTTTGAACAAGGTGATGTTCATGCACGGTTAATTTTGTGCACCGGTTAAAAAAAACATATTGTCTTGAATTTTGAAAAAAAAAAAAACATTTTATTTTTCCCTAAAGAAGGGTTCGGTGAATGCGCATATGAAACTGGTGGGGTTCGGTACCTCCAACAAGGTACAGTATTATATATATATATATATATATATATATATATATATATACACATATACACACACATATATATATATATATATATATATATATATATATATATATATATATATATATGTCTTAATAAGGTTATCCAAAAAATAGTGCTCGATACCGTAGTAGAGCGCAATATATGTATGTGTGGGAAAAAAATCACAAGACTATTTCATCTCTACAGGCCTGTTTCATGAGGGGGTTCCCTCAATCATCAGGAGATTTTAATGGGAGCATTCACATACCATGGTTTATATAGGGCCCACTCTGTGCCCTATATAAACCATGGTATGTGAATGCTCCCATTAAAATCTCCTGATAATTGAGGGAACCCCCTCATGAAACAGGCCTGTAGAGATGAAATAGTCTTGTGATTTTTTTCCCACACATACATATATATATATATATATATATATATATATATATATATATATATATATATATATATATATATATATATATATATGTACACATATATATATGTACACATATATATATACACATACTGTATATACAGTCGTGGTCAAAAGTTTACATACACTTTTAAAGAACATAATGTCATGGCTGTCTTGAGTTTCCAATAATTTCTACAACTTTTATTTTTTGTGATAGAGTGATTGGAGCACATACTTGTTGGTCACAAAAAACATTCATAAAGTTTGGTTCTTTTATGAATTTATTATGGGTCTACTTAAAATGTGACCAAATCTGCTGGGTCAAAAGTATCCATACAGCAATGTTAATATTTGGTTACATGTCCCTTGGCAAGTTTCACTGCAATAAGGCTTTTGACAAAATTGGTGCATTTCAGCTAAATATGTTGGTTTTCTGACATGGACTTGTTTCTGCAGCATTGTCCACACGTTTAATTCAGGACTTTGGGAAGGCCATTCTAAAACTTAATTCTAGCCTTAATTCTAGTATTGTGGCCAAACAGCTCAATTTTTGTTTCATCTGACATCACAGACATCACAGATAAGTTCTGTGGTCAGATGAAACAAAAATGGAGCTGTTTGGCCACAATACCCAGTTAAATGTTTGGAGGAGAAAAATGGAGGCCTTTAATCCCAGAAACACCATTCCTACTGTCAAGCATGGTGTTGGTAGTATTATGCTCTGGGCCTGTTTTGCTGCCAATGGAACTGGGGCTTTACAGAGAGTAAATGGGACAATGAAAAAAGAGGATTACCTCCCAATTCTTCAGAGCAACCTAAAATCATCAGCCCGGAGGTTGGGTCTTGGGCGCAGTTGGGTGTTCCAACAGGACCCCAAACACATGTCAACAGTGGTAAAGGAATGGCTAAATCAGGCTTCGCTTTGCTTACTGTATCATTGCCTACGCTTTCTGCTATGCTGCATGTATTTTGGACCACGTTTTCGTTGCAATTCTGGAATGTTTGAACTTAGATTTTTACTGTGACTGAACCTGCATCACATTCTGGAGCAATGGGGCCATGGTCATATAGAGCAGTAGTCCCCAACTACCGGGCCGCGGACCGATTGGTAACGGGCCGCACAAGAATTTTTTTTTTTTTTTTAAATGTTTAAATTAAATTTTAAATCAACATAAAAAACACAATATATACATTATATATCAAAATAGATCAATACAGTCTGCAGGGATACAGTCCGTAAGAACACATGATTGTATTTCTTTGACAAAAAAATATATATATATAACATTTTTTGTACAATCCATCTATTCTGTCAAGTCAGTTGGCCCATCTTGTTCCATTCTGCTTATCTGCTATGCTTCTAGGATGCTAATGCGTTAATAACCTCAAAAAAAGTTTTCACTTGTCACGCCATGTTTGACTGCCCTACCAGCAGGTGCTCGCTTAATTTGGCTGTGGCATACATGCTCCACAGATTTTGTAGGCATACAATTTGAGACACAAAGATGTGTTTTTAATGAAAAAGCTGTCTGTTTTTGTCAATGTGTTTTACTATTCTTAACCTCATCATTAAGCAACCTTTAAACCACAAAAACAATATAACTACTGTCACATGGCACATCATTAAAACGCAAAAACAGTGACTTCCTGTTCTGTGCGAAGTCGGCTTTAAAATAAAATAATGGCTTTATTAAACTGGATTCTGCCGCAGCAACTAATAAAATGCACCAATTGTCTTGGATTCTCTTGTGGTTCTTGGAAACAAACAACAGTGAGTGGAGAAGAGGGTTTACGTTTGAAAGTAGTCGGTTTTTCTGTTTCTTAACAGCTCTGTTGCTGTGTGACATGTATTGTTAGTGTATGGCACGTATGCTGTACTTGAGTGTGCAGTACATCTGCTAACTTTATTTTTTGTGCTCAGGTTGGCTGCTTTGATCCCTACAGTGATGATCCAAGGCTCGGCATTCAGAAGATCCATCTTTGTAAATACAGTGGTTACCTAGCTGTGGCAGGCACAGCTGGACAGGTGATGTTACGATTTTAGCAATAATTTATATTATTATGTATCATAATATTGTGTTGTTGATATAATATAGAGGAATTTGTGTTGTGGTAACACTTCATGCATAGTTTTATACTTGGTTCCTGAGGTGACATGTTTTAAGCTGGAAAAAAAAACCTGCTGTAGACTAACTGAATACATGATTGTATTAAATCCTGTCATTTCGATATGTACAAGTCTACTTTTTTATTCATTGCCTCTTTGTTGTGTTTGAAGATCCTGGTGCTGGAGCTCAATGATGAAACAGCAGAACACATTGTGGAGCCCAAAGTTGTGGATTTGCTGCGAGGTCAAGAAGGATTTCGCTGGAAGGTATTTAACATTCTAATGAAGCGTTACAGTAAAATAAAATATGCTACCATTTTTGCTTGAAATGTTTTTAATGTCTTTGAGCATTGAGCAAAGTGAGTACACCCCTCACATTTCAGGTTCCATTTTATTATATCTTCGTGAGATACAATACTATAGAAATTGAATGTGACTACTAGTGAACATGAGTATATGTAGTCTGTGTATATCTTGGAACGCAATATAAATAAATTGTCTTTTGAGAATGAGTCCACACACAACTATTACTGTTATGTCTGAATATCTGGCAACCCAAGTGAGTCCAAATGATGTGGCTCTTTAAAGTGAGCACCATGGTTATCTAGCACCCCTTGAGCATGGAATTGAGCAGGGCTGGCCAGGTTGTTTTTATCATTTTGAAAGTCTGTGTGTTATCCTTATCATTTTGTAAAACTGCCATTTGAGCCAACTTCCCAAAGGTATTCTCATGCTCTGATTCTGAATGTCACAGTACATTCCCTTAATTAATTGTAGACTTCTAGTACTGGTAGTGCTCATGCAGTTCCAGACCATGACACTACCACCAACATGCTTGATGAAGGCAAGACACAATTATCTTGTGTTACCAGTTCTTGAGACAATCGCCGCCGTGACTATTTTATGTGGCTAATAAATACTGCTCGACAAGCTGTATGCTGACTACTCATAAGTAGATACAAAATTAATTTGTGTAGTGTTGTTCCTTGAGGTGTATTGTAATAAATATGTTTGCTTTTTTGTGAGTTACTGTCTTCTTAGTTACAGTGGTAGAGCTGAATTAATATTTTTTTGTTTATTAGGGCCACATGCGTCTAGATGTGCAAGAAGAGCCGGTCCTTTTTCCAGCAGGCTTCCAACCCTTCACGCTGGTGCAGTGTCAGCCCCCAGCAGTTGTCACCGCTCTCAATCTTCACTCAGAGTGGAAGATGGTTGCTTTTGGTACCAGCCATGGCTTTGGGCTGTTTGATTACCAACAGAAAAGCTGTGTCTTAATCAAGTAAGGAGACAATTAGAATCTTTTAAAGGGACCATAATGTGCAAAACTAACTTTTTTTTTAACCTATTGGTACCTTCTGTTCTGTATTTGCGATCTGCATAAGTCCCACAAATCTGAACTCAACGAAGAAAGCATTGAAAGATATTTATTAGTTATTTACAATCTTGCCTTCTTTTCTACTTCCACCAAACAAGCTGTTTGGTGTGTGCACAATTGGTGACCTCACAAATTGGGGAAAACCGTCAGCGGATTATCCATATATGATATAAATTTACCCAAAGGGCCTTGCGCGAGTCCACTGTTGTAGTCCGCGCTGTAGTCAGTAAGCTCCTTTTTCTCTATCCTCTTGTTGTGGGGCAGACTGGTCATACATGGACACGCATCTGCCGCTGCTGTCATTTTTAATATAAAGTAGCATATAGTTCTTCCTTTTAGACTCGCTATGGATGCGCTAAAAACTACAACTAAGATGACGGGAAGAAGACGCAGTAAATTGGACTGCCCACAAAACAGCGCATCCTGAAGAGACGGTCAGAAAATGGCTTGTAAACGGTCTGTAACATAATCAATGCAACATTTGGACAAAAAAAAACACATTACATGATATGTAGACCTCAAGGAAGTGCTTTGAATGTAGTAAAAAAATCATAATATGATCCCTTTAAAGCTGGACCGATAACACAATGATCCATTTTTAGCAGAATCCGCTTTATTGGCCAAGTATTTTTAACACACAAGGAATTTGATTTGGTGAACTGGGCTCTCTGTTAAATGTAAGAAATAAAGAAACACAGCAAGTATGAGAGTGCAGTACCTTGGCGGCTATCCGCGGCACCATTTTAGTATGAAAACAAGAGGGAAACATTAAAGAACATCAATTACATAAAATACATTAAAAAGCACAGAGCTGATGCAACCAGCTGCCACAAAAGTCAAACACAACGAAAAACCATAAACCGCAAAAACAAAAAATAATAAAATATGCATATTGCGCACATACGATTGAAACATGGATAGACGACAAAAAAAACAAAAAACGCCATCTTAACATCCACATACACTGTGGGGTCCTCCGCGATGCGCCACACAATCATCCACTGAGTGCCCAGAGACATGAACAGAACTAACAAGGTGACCAAGAGAGCCGTCCTAGGCTGCCCGCCAGCCCCTGTTTGGCGCGGCTGAGTGAAAACCTATCCAGGAAGACTAAGTGTCCAACACATCCTCGTCCAGCCGTGTCCCACAAAGCCCGTCTGTCCCGCCAAAGAGAGGGCATTGGAGCAAACTTCTCCCATGCCAACCTCCGACAAACACGGCCTGATGCTCAATGCCACCTCTGTACCCCCGTCACCTCTTCCGCATCTCCACTGAAACCTGCGGTCTCCTTCGGCAGACTCCGGTGAGAAGAGTGGTCTCCTGTGCAAACAACCGAGCCATGGCCAAAAGACAAGGAGACAATCAGCAGCATATGCTGCTATCCTTGCCTATTTTTGCCAAATATTAATTTTAAGTTATTTAGTAATTTCCTTAGTGATGCATGTTTTTGACAGACATCTTGTTCTAAACCTATGTTAAAGTAACAGACGGTTCTAAAATGCAGAACTCGCGCGGAACCACACTGAGCAAAAACAAGTGCTTTGTACACTTTAACATAAGTCTACCTGCAACCACTTTGCAGCAGAGAATACCCAGCTGAGAATAATACATTAGCAAGTAGATTAATAATTCGATAGAGAGAACGTCCACACAATGCCATAACACTGTGAGCTACAGATATGAATGGGTTGATAGGATACTTTTTTGATCTGCGTGTTTACGGTAACGAAGAATAACATGGGAAATGGCAATTTCCTGTGAACAACACAAGTGCAAGTTTTGTTTATGCAGGTTGCCTGCCTCCTTGACAATAATTTTAGATAAATACAGAATATACCACAGAGAAAACAAAGACAAATAGCTGCGCGTCTCCCCCACCATGCCCACCTAAGCGGCACAGTTGGCTGTTTGCTAGCTGCCGGTTTGTAGTGTGCGCAAAGCACTTAATATGCGGTTCCAATGCCTCACTCTCAGCCAGATAGTTAAAATTAAATTGATTGTCACACACACACTAGGTGTGGCGAAATTATTCTCTGCATTTCACCCATCACCCTTGATCACCCCCTGGGAGGCGAGGGGAGCAGTGGGTAGCAGCA
Organism: Nerophis lumbriciformis; assembly: GCF_033978685.3. Classification (NCBI taxonomy): domain Eukaryota; kingdom Metazoa; phylum Chordata; class Actinopteri; order Syngnathiformes; family Syngnathidae; genus Nerophis; species Nerophis lumbriciformis. The sequence goes on along the minus strand of NC_084558.2, from coordinate 24,225,471 downwards.
GTGGGTAGCAGCGGTGGCCGCGCCCGGGAATCATTTTTGATATTACAAAAAACAACTTCTGTGTTCTGCCTGCAATAATTATTTCTAAACAAGAAGTATCATCATGGTTTTTTTGGCCATCTAGTCACACCCCTAGTAAAGGGTCTAGTGACTTTTGGTCCAAAATGTTTTTTTCATTATTTCTTTATTCAGCATTGAGGTCTTTCTTGACCCTTTGTGGTCTGTTTTTAATATGAGATTTCCATCTTATTTTATTCTATTCTGTGACACCACCAATATGGTTTTTATTCGCCATGTCAATGCCTACACCATCAATATGTATTTGTCTAAGTTTTGTACTATCTGGTACCTTGTATTGCGAGTTTAATTGGTGCTCTGATGCAGCTCGTACCTCAAAAACCTTTTTTATTGCAAAACATTGTCGCCTATTGAAATTAATCTGTGCTTGCCTTCCCCAAAAAACGCCACAATTTTAGCAAGTAGCTAGCCTTTTTCAAAAAGAGAAACAAATTAAGATAATAAATATTGTATGAAAAACAATACAATAGATCATACGACTACAACCAACTACAGTAGTTGTAGTTGGTTGTAATAATGTAAAGTTTTTACCTTGGAGAGCGGACTTTTATGATATCTCCTCCTTCCATATTATTATAATGTCCTTGGCTGGCGTTATTTATTCCTTTTGCTTAGGTATGGTGCAGATCAGGGCTGTACTAAAAAAGTACCATGGTACTAATGAATTAAAAACGATACTCTAGTGCCTTTGAAAAATACCAGTACTTTTTTTCCGTGCAGTGGAGACAAACAGAGCCGAGGCGCATGATGTTGAGTATGTCAGTACGCAGACACAGCTGCACATACAAGCAAAACAGTGTGGAGAGGAATAATGGCAAAAAACAGGAGGGTGCGTGAAGCGCAATATGGCGGTATTTGGGCTTTAAAACTATCAATAAAAGTGACGCTTTAAACACAGTGGCGCCAGGCTGCAAGCAGTGCAAGTGCTGCTTTAAGACCTGCCTCACCAAAGGTGGCATTAAAGTATTACAATCTCTGCTTCAAACTAAAGTAAACATTTAAATAACAATCAAACTAATGCAAGTAAATGACTGAATTGTGTTACAAATTGCTACAATTTGTGTTTTATTTTTAACAATGTGTGTTTTACCTGCTACATGTCTTATCTGTGTAGTTTTAGCTGTATTCTTTTTAGTATTTACTAATGATTATATTTGTCTTAAAGCACAAACCAAGAGTGGCAATCATAAACCATGAAGCACTTAATACAATTTCAATAATGCTTTCTATTCTATTGTAACCTAATCCTACATTATGGCAGGCTATACAGTGGGGCAAAAAAGTACTTACCGGTAGTCAGTCACCATTTGTGCAAGTTCTCCCACTTAAAAAGATGAGAGAGGCCTGTAATTTTCATCATAGGTATACCTCAACTATGAGAGACAAAATGAGAAAACAAATCCAGAAAATCACATTGTCTGATTTTTAAAAAATGTATTTGCAAATTATGGTGGAACATAAGTACATGGTCAATAACAAAAGTTCATTTGTTGGCAATGACAGAGGTAAAATGTTTTCTGTAAGTCTAAAGGTTTTCCCACTCTGTTGCTGGTATTTTGGCCCATTCCTCCATGCAGATCTCCTCTAGAGCAGTGACGTTTTGAGGCTGTCACTAGGCAAGACGGACTTTCAACTGCCTCCAAAGATTTTCTATGGTGTTGAGATCTGAAGACTGGCTAGGCCACTTCAGGACCTTGAAATGCTTCTTATGAAGCCACTACTTCGTTGCCTGGGAGGTGTGTATGGGATCATTGTCATGCTGAAAGACCCAGCCACGGTTTATCTTCAGCCCTTGCTGATAGGTTTTCACTTAAAATCTCACGATACATGGCCCCATTTATTCTTTCCTTTATGCAGATGAGTCATCCAGGTCCCTTTGCAGAAAAACAGCTCTAAAACACGATGTTTCCACCCCTGTGCTTCACAGTAGGTATGGTGTTGTTTGGATGCAACTCAGCATTCCTTCTCCTCCAAACACAAGTTGAGTTTTTACCAAAAAGTTCTATTTTGGTTTCATCTGACCATATGACATTCTCCCAATACTCCTTTGGATCATCCAAATGCTCTCTAGCAAACTTCAGACAAGCTTGGACATGTACTGGCTTAAGCAGGGGGACACGTCTGGCACTGCAGGATGTGAGTCCCTGGCGGCGTAGTGTGTTACTGATGGTAGCCTTTGTGACTTTGGTCCTAGCTCTCTGCAGGTCATTCACTACGTCCTCCCGTGTGGTTCTGGGATTTTTGCTCACTTTTCTTATGATCATTTTGACCCCACGGGGTGAGATCTTGCGTGGAGCCCCAGATCGAAGGAGATTATCAGTGGTCTTGAATGTCTTCCATTTTCTAATAATTGCTCCCACAGTGGATTTCTTCACATTAAGCTGCTTACCCATTGGAGATTCAGTCTTCCCAGCCTTGTGCAGGTCTACAATTTTGTTTCTGGTGTCCTTTGATAGCTCTTTGGTCTTTGCCAAAGTGGAGTTTGGAGTGTGACTGTTTAAGGTTGTGGACAGGTGTCTTTTATACTGATAACGAGGCCAAACAGGTGCCAATAATACAGGTAGCAAGTGGAGGGTGGAGGACCCTCTTAAATAAGAAGTTACAGGTCTGTGAAAGCCAGAAATCTTGCTTGTTTGTAGGTGACCAAATACTTATTTTACAGAGGAATTTACCAATTACTTAATAAAAAATCCTACGATGTGATTTACTTGATTCTTCCTCATTCTGTCTGTCATCGTTGAAGTGTACATATGATGAAAATTACAAGCCTCTCATCTTTTTAAGTGGGAGAACTTGCACAATAGGTAGCTGACTAAATACTTTTTTGCCCCACTGTATATAATATATATATTTGTAAATTGTTCGAGTGCAATAGGAAAAGCCCAATGTGTTTATTGCCCTTTAGTTTTTATTTTAATGTTCTAAAATAGTCTTTTGAATGCAATAAGAAACATATGTTTAATGTATTGCAAGATGTTTTGTTAATATGAAGCCTATAATGACATTTGTTTGGGGTCCCCTTTATTTAGAAAAGTATCGAAATACATTTTGGTACTGGTACCAAAATATTGATATCGGGACAACCCTAATGCAGACTAACAATGAAACTGCTTTGCCAAATCAGCTACATTTGATAATTTATTTCTTAAATTGAATGAATATCATCCACCTCCTCTTCTTAGTGAAGTGAATTTTATTTATATAGCGCTTTTCTCTAGTGACTCAAAGCGCTTTACATAGTAAACCCCAATATCTAAGTTACATTTAAACCAGTGTGGGTGGCACTGGGAGCAGGTGGGTGAAGTGGCTTGCCCAAGGACACAACGGCAGTGACAAGGATGGCGGAAGCGGGAATCGAAACCTGGAACCCTTGAGTTGCTGGCACGGCCACTCTACCAACCGAGTTTAGCACTCTTTCACACTCACTATTTTGATTTTAATGGTTGAAAAACAAGGTTATGCCGATATCTGGCTATAAGAGAATGCTAGCAGGTAAGACCGAATGTTTTGATGGGACCTCACGAGGTTCACTAATGGCAGAGCCCAGTATAGAGTGTGGCCAACTCGGTTTCACAGTTGGTAGCAAACATGACGCCCTGTAGTCACGTGAAAGGCTTTTGACCAATTAGAGAGAGTATGGCCAGAGGATCTCCTAAATGATTGGCTAAAAGCCCCTCACGTGACTACAGGGTGCCAAGTTTTATCCCAAAAAATGAGACCCTGTTATCCTGAGGTACCACTGTACTTTTGTTTTGTTTAACTTAAAAATATGTGTTTGGATCTGAATGGATACGATTCAGTATCTTGGCTTTGTCTGTCATTTAGTCCTTTTATGCTCTCTCTTGCTAAACTAACGTTTGCCTAGTGTTTGTTGATGGTAATCCGAATCACCATCTGGATTCAGGATTTTTCAAAATAATTCTTTACTATTGACATAGAAGAGGTCTGTGGTCTTTGAGTGCTATTCTTGTTGATATGACTGTTTGTGATATGTTTTTTTGTTATTTTTTCTGTGTGGTAATGTGCTGTCAATCTTCTGTAGGTGCACTCTAAACCCTAGTGACCAGCTGGCAATGGAGGGTCCTCTGTCTCGAGTGAAAAGCATTAAAAAATCACTCCGTCAGTCTTTTCGACGAATCAGGCGTAGCAGAGTATCACTACGGAAGCATCATATCAGCAATACTTCCAAGGTAGAGTCCATTTTTGTCATTGTAGGTACAGGTTTTGGAACAAAAAGACTTCAGATTTAATTATACTGTATACGTGGCATTTGCTATTGCTATGCACATCATTTTTAAATATGTTTGTGTTTGGAAAACACTGATTTAAAATCTGATTAAGGTAGACTTCAGATTTAATTATAGACATGGCATTTGCTGTTGCTATGCACATCCTTTCTGAATAAATTTGTGTCTGGAATACACTGATTTTCCTCATATACTCTGTATGGCCTTCACATCAGTCATGTTCAGTTGGTGTTTGGTGCATCTCAAAGCCTAACTTTAGTCTTTGGCATAAAAAAACATACTCTTTTGGGTTGAGATCACAGCTGTAATTCTTGAATGGCAAATGCCACACAATATCATAGGTACCGTTACTTTTAAATTATCGCATCCATTCATATCATCGGGGCTGCCAGTCTGTGTTTTAAATTAGTGTTTGGTTTAACAGAACTTGTAAGACAAGGAACCAGAAAGTATATTAAAATTGTGTTCTTTGCTTTTAACCCATCCTTGACAAAGAGGTGGTAAAAGCAGAGAAAAACAAGCTATCATAGGGAGAACATGTACAGGAATACAGGAAGTTGTAACCGCTTGCTTGTGTGTACAAGGTCCATCAGTGGCGAGCTGTGGTAATCATTGATGGACCATGCTCCTGGATAGTGTCTTGTAGTACATTAGCATTAGCATCTGGATAGCTACAGTCTATGTGAGATATTTTATACTTGGTTTTGGTTTGAGTTTATTCCGAACATGTATACAGATACAATATGATAAATCATATACCCCACACATTCTCATTTCTCTTTACGTGTTCGAAAAGGAACAGGAATAAGCAAGGGTTATTTAATCCTACCCCTTTTCCATGTCATAGCAAGTAGTAACACATTTATTCACTTCCTGTTCTCATCTTGTAACACAATTTACAACAATGAGTTCTAAATAAAACAGTTCTATTAATGGTTAAGTCAGTTATGATTTACATAATTAGATGAGTAATAATTCTTTTTTAACAAAGCTCACAATGTTTATCAGGATTCTTCTTCTTTGTACTTTGTAAACAGTTGTAGTTTGAACAATCTCTTAAACTGGATCATTTCAGTATATAATTTCCTAAAAGCTCCAGGAGGCAAATGCTCGTTTGGAAGCTGAATTGGCGGAGATGGAGTTGGCTCCTGTTCAAAGGAAGATTGAAGCACGATCTTCAGATGACTCCTTCACTGGTCTTGTACGGATACTTTACTTCAGCGACACCTTCCTTGCAGACAGTAAGTTACATACAACACACAAGGCTTGGCCTACAGTACACAAGCAAGTCAAATAATTGCTGTCTCATGCGGTCATCCTTTATTCTTACAGGTTCACATACCACACCCTCTCTATGGGCGGGGACCAATGGGGGCTGTGTATATGTATTCATGCTCAGCCTTCCTCCTGTCGAGCGCAGAGCAGATGAGCCTATTGCTGCACAGCCAGGTGACACTTTGCTTTCCATCGCATTCACAAACCAAGTATAATTACAAATTTCCTTCAACAATATGTTCAAAATTAGGAGTTGTATTTTTGCATGGTTTAGAACTGCTAAAACACCACTGCAAAACAACCAGGGTTCTTTTTAAATATGTTGCTTGTTGTTTCACAAGTCAATGAGTCATGTGTAAATGATTAGACACAGCACTCAGTATCAAGGAGTGCAGTACTATACTAATGAATACAAACTATTTTCATTAACATATTGTCAAATTATTTATCCTCTGACCGAGTCAATGAAAACTTTTACAACAGTGGAGCCTGTTTGTTGACACCACTCGGACTGACTTCAACATGACCTGAAATCGAATCTGAATCTTGCTATTGTTTCCACATTTTCTTCTGACTTTGGCCAGAGACGAGGAGAAAGGGTGAAACGGGTTTTTGAATCGACTGCAGTTTGTTGACATTGTCTTCTTCCATTGGTGCATTTTTTTATGTTGATTCCTCTTATTTAATAAAACTATCACATTAACATGTGATACCCCTAAAACCCACGTTAGGTTATTTTTTGTCCACGTTGACATGACTGTGGGCATACCTGGGTGTTTGTATATGCAGTATCTCTCCTGTAATTGACAGGTGGTTTACCCCACCTCTTGGCCAAAGACTCCACTGTATAAGAAATAAAATATCAAACAAATGATGGATGCCTGGCAATATACAGTATATTGTGACCACTTACAACCTGCTTTTGTAATGTTACCCTGCTTTTCTATTGTGTAGCAAAAGAAATCCAGCTGATGCATCGTGCCCCCGTTGTTGGTATCGTAGTATTGGATGGTCATGGAGTTCCTCTCCCGGAGCCATTGGAAGTAGCCCATGACCTTGCTCGTTCCCCAGATATGCAGGGCTCACATCACCTTCTTGTTATTTCTGAGGAACAGTTCAAGGTAAAGATCCTGCAACGCATCTTGTGGTCATGGTTTGTCAGGTACACACGTGAATGAGCTAGATAATTTCCAAAAGCTTCTTTTTTGCAATTAAAGCTTTGAAGATTGAGCTTTTAGCCTAAGCCATACTGCTATCGATAGCCTGGACTAATATGTTTATCACAATAGCAAAACGTTAGTTTAGGTTACTTTAGTAGCACCCCAAGGTCAACTTGTTTTGCAGCCAGCAAGATCCATTAAACATACAGGAAGAAGTAAAATCTTAGACATGCCATACAAAGACCTATCACAGTACAAGCAATACAATACAAAATGTTCTTTGCCTCAATTCATGTATAGTACAATGTTTCATCGGTTATCGCGGGGGTTACATTACGTTCCAGATCCCTGTCTCATGGTAAGTGAATTTCCTCAAAGGAGAGACGCTATATTTTTTGTAATTGCTATGAATATTATCTGCATTTAAAGTCTTTATAAGCCCTTCACACATGCCACACCGCTTACAGTATCTCTCCTATAATTGACAAGTGACATTTAATTTACACTTAAAACACTTCATACACTTTAAAACGTACGTAGTTTTAACACTTGGTACTCAAATCTCAATGGCACTCAATGGTATATAGTGAACATAAAAAAAAGTTGTTTTTAAAAAAAAAAAAAATTACCATGAACAATGTAATAACCCATTGGGAACAGTACACATCTTTAACATGAATTAGTATTTTAGAAAAAAATATCAGTACCGTAATTAAACTTTAATTGTATTTAATACAGGGACAGCCCACATACATTTTCTGTAAATATGTTAACTATAGAGCTATTCCAATGTGTCCCACTTGTCCAGGTTTTCAGCCTTCCGAAAGTGAATGCCAAAATGAAGTTGAAGCTAACAGCAGTTGATGGTTCGAGAGTACGGCGGATGGGCGTGAGCTGGTTTGGCAGCAGTCGGTCAGAGGACTATGGCAAGAGTGGCCTGGTGGTTTTGACCAATCAGGGTGATCTTCTCGTGGTGTCCCTACCTGGGGTGAAGCTGCTTGTTCGTTTCCCGTGTATCCGCAAAGAAGATGTTAGCGGCATTGCTTCCTGCGTCTTCACAAAACATGGCCAAGGTAAACCGATGTCTACGTTTAAATTACTAGATTTCTAGAAAGTTACAAGAACAATAATGTGGCCTTTTTTTTTTTTTATTGTCATTTGGAGAGGTTATCCCAAATCTTCTGCCATGCGAAGTAAAATATTTTACATGATGAAATGCTGTGTTACACGTGTAACATAAAGCACCCAAAACAAGGAGTAAAAAATATTACCTGAATTCAATTTGAAACTTTTAGCCACCTGTGTGCTGTTTTGTTTTGTGGATATTTATGGAAACAATAAATAACACAGTGATCTCTGAATATTAGGGTTGCATGCTACGTTATGCCATAATTGGTTTTAAGGTCAGGGTTTTGTTAATTTTGGATTCAAAATGCAAAACAAACTAACCAATTTTTTAGTCTTACTTCTAGTCAGACACTATTTTGGGTACAATCTCTGAAGAAGACTGCAGATGAGAATCAAAACATATAAGGTAAAAATTCCATCTATTATACAAAAAATGTTGTCTGACGAGAAGATAATTGAAAATTCTATAAACAAGAAGACATAATGAATGTTTTTGAGCTAACCGCAAACTGCTCCGCTTTTGTGCAGAGACAACAATTCGCAACTTACTACACCCGCAGTTGAACGGACTCCTCTTGCCCTAACAGGAAAGATGGTCAATCACGCGTTAGTATAACACTCCATAGCTAATCAATGAGCTTGCGGGCAGTCTTGACACATTGCATAGGCTACTGTATTTTTGAATAAGAAAGTAAAAAGTGCAAGTGCAGATGACTGCTGCCTGGGATGAGATCGGCGCGATTCAAAAACGTGACAGTCATTTATAGTTATTGCATGCTGTGTGTTCAAATGTTTCAGCATATTGCTCGTATGTCCTCCTCTTGATTAAATAGCAACCTTGGAATTATTACAAGTAGCGCTGTAGAAATATTTTCTAGTAAAATGTCGGCAAACTTCAGAGTGCTTGTTATGCCCGGGTGCTGCTATGTTGCTGTCTGACGCCACTACCCACGTTGCGTGATGACGTCTTCCTCACCCAGAAGAACCGCTAAGGGAATCGTTTGAAAAAATGGCAAGCTATTGCAAGGAATTGATACTCTGGGAACCGATACTGAACAGGAACCGGTTTTCAATTCACATCCCTAACGGTAGAAAATGGATGGGTCTCCCGTGTTTATAAAAAAATTATCATTAAGGAATGCATCGTAGCATTGTTTCACAACACACATACATACCTGCTTTCCCAGAGAAGTAGCATAGAAAAAAAACAATTAAAAAGTGCCTATAAGATATTTATTGGCATTGGCCTGTGCAGCAAAAATAGACTACATCATTCCTGACCATAAGATCCTGCTACTTTTGTGTTAAAACACATGTTTTGCAGGTAGTTTAAATAAAGGTGCTTTCAAAGAAACTTTAGAGGCTTTATTTTGTATACTTTATGTTTTAGTCAACTAAATTGACTGTAGTTTTCGCTGATTAAATGTGTAATTTTGTTGACTAAAACTAGACTAAAACTAAATCAATTTAGATGACTAAAATTAGACGAAGACTAAAATAAGTTTTTGTCAATGTAGTATGACTAAAACAAAATTAAAAACTATTGTTAAAATGAACACTGGAACAGGCAGAACGGTAACTGCTTTGTTCTGCTTTTTGTTCTGCTCTCCTAGTCTGAATGTTTACTTCAGAGTTCAGGTTGACATCAGTGCTTCTGTTTCCAGTAGAAACAAAGCTGTATGGTGCTATCTGTGTGCCACAACCCTTGTTGCTGCTCTTCTTCAATACATGCTTGAGTTGAATAAATGGACACAGCAGTACACTATTTTGTTTGTTTGGTTTTAGATTTTGAGATTAACCTCTTTTTAGTGGGAGGGAAATTATTTGTCTGGACTCTTAGGACTGATCACAGGGCCATTGTTCAGCCTGAAGCAAATAAAATGTAGATTGAAAAGTTTCCCCCCCTTAAAAAATTTTACTCCACCCCTTAAATGTTTTCCTACAGCCAAGTCGGGTTTTAGTGAAGGTACATGGAGTGGGACATGGTGCTTATACGTATACACTCAAGTCTTTTTCTTCCTGCCAATTTTTAACTCTACTTAGGCTTCTACTTGATCTCTCCATCTGAGTTTGAGCGTTTCTCACTGTCCACTCGCTTCCTGGTGGAGCCTCGCTGTCTTGTGGAGGTTCCCTATGGATCATCACAACCAGAAAGCACTTCATCACTGCCCAGGTTAATCACGTCACACTTCTTTGCCCATTTCATTGAAGAGACTTTCTATTTTATTTGGTGACTAATTAAGTGTTTTGTTTTTATCCATATACTTACAGAGAAACCAGCCAACCCAATGAGGATGCAGGTAAACATGACGTTTTAGCAAATATACTGTAGTTATATATAGCAGCAGCTTTAACGTGCATGTGACTTCTCTCAGCCCTAGTTTGCGGCTGATTGCACTCATCTGTATGTAGCAAGTGTGCTTCTAACTAATGTTTGCACAACTGTAAAAGTAGCACAGATCGTACTGGCTAGTATCAGAAGATAAAGATTCAGCTCTAGAAGGGAGAGGCAGGAAACTGTAATTTGTTTTTGTTTTTTTGCTGGTCGCACATATGTTGAAGTGAATATTAAATGACATGCTGCATGTGTTCCAGAAAGTGCTGCTCGACGTGTCATGGAGCATGCTTTGCTGAATGATCAGAGTGAGTATGAGAACAAAATACTGATTCCTGACTGTAACACAACTTGAATAACCAAAATATTGCTGTTTTTAACTTCAATTTGGTGCTTCTTTTCCTAATTTGTCTCTCAGCATGTGCCTCCTATTGTCACAAGACACATTTTTTTAGCACATTACAACTTTGTGTTCACACTTTTGATGTCACCAAAAGAAAACCAGCCAATAATGTCTCTCGCAGTGTATTTTATTTTTTTTTCATAAAAAAACACAATCATGTGTGCTTACGGACTGTATCCTTGCAGACTGTATTGATCTATATTGATATATAATGTAGGAACCAGAAATATTAATAACAGAAAGAAACAACCCTTTTGTGCGAATGAGTGTGAATGAGTGTAAATGGGGGAGGGAGGTTTTTTGGGTTGGTGCACTAATTGTAAGTGTATCTCGTGTTTTTTATGTTGATTTAATAAACAAGATAAAAAAAATAAAAATTATTATTTCTTGTGCGGCCCGGTACCAATTGATCCACGGACCAGTACCGGGCCGTGGCCCGGTGGTTGGGGACCACTGATTTAGATGATGAATGACCATAATCCTCGCGAAGAAACAGGGAGGGGGGGACCAAGCGCCTTTTTGTGTCGTTCTCGCCATCTCCGGGTCCTAAATGGCAAAAAGTTTCTGGACATCCATTGGCCTAGTGGTTAGAGTGTCCGCCCTGAGATCGGTAGGTTGTGAGTTCAAACCCCGTGCCGAGTCATACCAAAGACTATAAAAAAATGGGACCCATTACCTCCCTGCTTGGCACTCAGCATCAAGGGTTGGAATTGGGGGTTAAATCACCAAAATGATTCCCGGGCGCGGCCACCGCTGCTGCCCACTGCTCCCCTCACCTCCCAGGGGGTGATCAAGGGTGATGGGTCAAATGCAGAGAATAATCTCACCACACCTAGTGTGTGTGTGACAATCATTGGTACTTTAACTTTTAACTTTAACTTTTGTATTCATTTAGACACACCTCCAGGTGACTTTGATCTGGCGTGTCAGTCAGCTTTAGGGGCATGTAAAGTTGGCTGTCATCAGCATAACAGTGAAAGCTAACACCGTATTTGCGTATGATGTCGCCTAGCGACAGCATGTAGATGCTGAAGAGGGCAGGGCCAAGAACTGAACCCTGTGGAACTCCGCACATTACCTTAACATACTCCGAGGTCACATTGTTATGGGAGATGCACTGCATCCTGTCAGTAAGATAGGAGTTAAACCAAGAAAGTCTGACATACCAATACATGTTTTGATATGTTCTAATAGAATGTTATGACTAACGGTATCAAAAGCAGCGCTAACATCTAGTAGCAGCAACATGGATGACGCACGAGCATCCATAGTTAGCAATAGATCATTAGAAATTTTTTCGAGGGCTGTCTCCGTAGAGTGATTTGCCCCGAAACCGGACTGAAAGGGTTCACAGAGATTGTAGACGCTAAGTGTTCATTTAGCTGCTGTGCAACAATTTTTTTGAGGATTTTCAAGACAAAGGGAAGGTTGAACCATGAGGTCAGTTTATCATGAGGTCAGGATCAAGGTTAGGTCTTTTGAGCAGAGGATGAATGACCACTTTTATTGAATGCTTAGGGAACAGTACCATAGGAAAGTGATAAGTTTATAATAATTAGCACTGATGGTCCCATTAATACAAACAGCTCCTTGATAAGTTTCTTAAGAAATGGGTCAAGTAAACATGTTTGTTTTGTCCCATTTACATGTAGCAGGAGTTCCTCTAATGTTATTTCATCAAAAAGAGAGAGATTTTATTGGAGGGCAATATCCGTCGTACATACATTCGTATCTGCGTTAATAGAACCCAGTTGGAGCTGGGACACGTTATCTACAATCTCCTTTCAATGAGTTACATTTTCTTAGTAAACATTTCATAAAGTCATCAGCCGAGTGGATGGAGCTATTGGGGGAGTCCCTTGTTGGGTTAGCGAGGCTACTGTACTGAACAAATATTTAGGACCGTTTTTATTGAGGCGGATGAGATTGAAGTAGTAATTACTTTTAGTTAAGGTAAGTGTGTGTTTATAAGTTATTAAACTATCACTCCATGCTTGATGGAAAACCTCAGGTTTAGTCGCATGCCATTTGCATTCCAGCTTTCTACATGATACTTGAAGAGCTCTGGTTTCTTTTGTAAACCACGGGGTATTTGTTATTTTACAGCTTGTAAATAACAAATATCCTAATGTGACTGAACTGCTGAGATGTACAGTAAAAGTGCTTTGTGCTACTTTAACCACACATTTTTGCTTGCAGAAGTGCTGCAGGAGATACAAAATTCCCTTGAAGCTGACCAAGTGTAAGTATAAGTCATTCACTCTCAAAATAATTTGAGTCCAGTTGCCTAAGTTCATTATTTAAGTTTTTTTTCTAAATATTTTTTTTTACTTTCAATACTTAACTGTCTTGATCAACTTCATATCTTTCCGTTGATATAAGTTAAGTTTTTTGTGTGTTTTATGCCGTTTTGTCAAAATTTTTATGGTAAAAACACATATTCGCCGCCTCCCATCATGTTTTATTCCATGAAAACCAAATTAATCCAGCCATTTCCCTTTAAAATACGTGCAAATCATATTAGAGGTGTAATTTGACCCCTCAACCATTATCATATTTTGGCCAATATTTTTTATATATATATATATATATATATATATATATATATATATATATATATATATATATATATATAAGAGTTAAAGTTAAAGTACCAATGATTGTCACACACACACTAGGTGTGGCGAGATTATTCTCTGCATTTGACCCATCACCCTTGATCACCCCCTGGGAGGTGAGGGGAGCAGTGGGCAGCAGCGGTGGCTGCGCCCGGGAATCATTTTGGTGATTTAACCCCCAATTCCAACCCTTGATGCTGAGTGCCAAGCAGGGAGGTAATGGGTCCCATTTTTTATAGTCTTTGGTATGACTCGGCCGGGATTTGAACTCCCAACCTACCGATCTCAGGACGGACACTCTAACCACTAGGCCACTGAGTAGGTATATATATATATATATATATATATATATATATATATATATATATATATATATATATATATATATATATATATATATATATATATATATATATATATATATATATATAAATGTGTGTGTGTGTGTATATATGTATGTGTGTATATGTAAAATGTAGTCTACATTAGTTACTAGGATCTTCTCTAATACAATCTCTTCATTAACAAAATAAGTAGCATTAGCAGCTAGGGATGCAACGGTTTAGTATGTACCTTGTAGTTGAGGCCACATATATATGTATGTATATATATATATATATATATATATATATATATATATATATATATATATATATATATATATATATATATATATATATATATATAAAATATTGGCCAAAATATAATAATGGTTGAGGGGTCAAATTACACCTCTAATATGATTTGCACGTATTTAGAGGGAAATGACTGGATTAATTTGGTTTTCATGGAATAAAGCATGATAAAATAACAGGTTTACAGTATATCGGAAAATTACCATTATAAAGGGAGTCAAAAGGATACGGGGGCCTATAATATACTAACTATAGCTCATGCTAAAAATAACTTAGAAAAGAACAGACAATGCAGATTTTTTTAAATGAATTCCTTTACACCTCCTGTGGCCATATTTCATTCTGCTAACTTTTAAAATGAACATTCTATTGCATGATGTCATCTTCAAAAGCAAAACAAAGGACCTGTAAAGGTCCTAGGTCGCACAAAAGTTACACAAAAGTTAGGCATTTTTATCATTTGCATTTAGTTTCTTTACTGTACCCAAAATTGCCAGAATGTGGCCTTAACTACAAGGTACGCACTAAACCGTCGCATCCTTAGCTGCTAATGCTACTTATTTTGTTAATGAAGAGGTTGTAATGGAGAAGATCCTAGTGACTAATGTAGACTACATTTTACAGACCTATAAATCAGAAAATATTACACGTGCCATAAAACATGGCCACTAACACTGTTTTTATTGGTTCTTTCTTGAGACAACCCCCTCCCACCAAAAATAAGCTAGCATGACTCTCACACATAGATGCCAAGATCAAATTCAAACTACAATAAGAATGCTAAATGAGTCCGTGTCTAACTTGTCAAGTTGAAAGTTGTTGTTCTGTTGCTGCAGGTCGTTGCTGGAGAATAGTGTGAGGAACAATATAGCACTTTGAGAAGTGTTGCTCAACAGTGGAGGTAGGTTGAAGTCATCATGTTTTTTTCTTGAAAAACTTGAAACATGCTTTAATTTCCCTGCGACTGTAAAATGTGTTTTTCAACCGAAAACTTTCATGAACAGAGATAGATCCATCCATCCATTTTCTACCGCTTGCCCCTGTTTTGTCTAATTTAGCAGCAGCCACTTCAGAATATAATTCATGGACATGTTAGCAACACTTGATTGAAAGATTTTTGACTACAGTATTTGGGGACTTCTCCCGGCCTCAACTCTTGACGTACGCCGCTAGCTTGAATACCGAGATAAAGTAACTTGTCAAAAAAAACTGCAGACGATCGTTAGTAATCAAAATCAGATTTATTGATGCTAACCTGTGGACTTCAAAGCCATCGACACGCATTATTGGAAGAAAAATAGCTTATGCATAGTAGTAGGACGTGGAGGGGAGCAAGTAATCAGGTGGTCTACAAGAATCCGTGATATAATGACGTTGAATGACACGGGAGATAGGCTTGATAGACAGCATGACATGAAATACTTATCAAAACACATTCAATAAGTGCGGATACTGCTACACTTTGTACACAAATGGATGACCTAGAAGAGAAAGTGAATAGCTCGAAGGAGCAAAATTATGAAACTGACTACATTAAATTGCAAGTGATATGTCAGATTCAGGTTTTTGAAGTCTGCTCGCATTAAAACTATTGTGACTGTGCTCCATATTACATGCAGGCCTTATGCCAGAGTAGAACAAGATACTGCTGCTTCAACAGAGCAACCCATGGCCAACATTTTCCAGTCAAATGGGGTGGCTCTTGATCTCATCTCAACAATAATGACACATGGTTTCCAATTACTGGCAGAAATAACAAAATACAAAACCCAAACCAGAGAAGTTGGCATGTTGTGTGAATCGTAAATAAAAACAGAATACAAAGATTTGCAAATCCTTGAAGAAAGAAAAGTAATTTTTTTTTTGCAAATAATCATTAACTTAGAATTTAATGGCAGCAACACATTGCAAAAAAGTTGGCACAAGGGCATTTTTACCACTGTGTTACATGGCCTTTCCTTTTAACAACCCTCAGTAAACTTTTGGGAACTGAGGAGACCAATTTTTTAAGCTTTTCAGGTGCAATTCTTTCCCATTCTTGCTTGATGTACAGCTTAAGTTGTTCAACAGTCCGGGGTCTCCGTTGTGGTATTTGACGCTTCCTTATGCGCCACACATTTTCAATGGGAGACAGGTCTGGACTACAGGCAGGCCAGTCTAGTACCCACTCTTTTACTACAAAGCCACGCTGTTGTAACACGTGCAGAATGTGGCTTGGCATTGTCTTGCTGAAATAAGCAGGGGCGTCCATGAAAAAGACGTTGCTTGGATGGCAACATATGTTGCTTCAAAACCTGTATGTACCTTTCAGCATTAATGGTGCCTTCACAGATTTTTAAGTTACCCATGTCTTGGGCATTAATACACCCCTATACCATCACAGATGCTGGCTTTTGAACTTTGCGCCTATAACAGTCCAGATGATTCTTTTCCTCTTTGGTCTGAAGGACACCACGTCCACAGTTTCCAAAAACAATTTGAAATGTGGACTCGTCAGACCACAGAACACTTTTCCACTTTGCATGAGTCCATCTTAGATGATCTCAGGCCCAGAGAAGCCGGCTGCGTTACTGGATGTTGTTGATAAATGGCTTTTGTTTTGCATAGTAGAGCTTTAACTTGCACTTACAGATGTAGCGATGAACTGTATTTAGTGACAGTGGTTTTTGAAGTGTTCCTGAGCCCATGTGGTGATATCCTTTAAACATTCATGTCGCTGTTTGATGCAGTACCGCCTGAGGGATCGAAGGTCGGTAGTATCATCGCTTACGTGGAGTGATTCCTCCAGATTCTCTGAACCTGTTAATGATATTAGGGACCGTAGATGGTGAACTTTCTAAATTCCTTGCTCGTTGAGAAATGCTGTTCTTAAACTGTTCGACAATTTGCTCACCCATTTGTTCACAAAGTGGAGACCCTCTCCTCATTCTTGTTTGTGAATGACTGAGCATTTCATGGAAGCTGCTTTTATACCCAATCATGGCACCCACCTGTTCCCAATTACCGTATTTTCCGCACTATAAGCCGCGCCTAAAAACCACAAATGTTCTCAAAAGCTGACAGTGCGGCTTATAACCCGGTGCGCCTTATATATGGATTAATATTAATATTCATTTTCATAAAGTTTAGGTCTCGCAACTACGGTAAACAGCCGCCATCTTTTTTCCCCGTAGAAGAGGAAGCGCTTCTTCTTCTACGGTAAGCAACCGCCAAGGTAAGCACCCGCCCCCATAGAAGAGGAAGAGCTTCTTCTTCTACTGTAAGCAACCACCCGCCCCCGTAGAAGAAGAAGCGCGCGGATATTACGTTTCATTTCATTTGTGTGTTTAAATCTGTAAAGACCACAAAATGGCTCCTATTAAGAGACACGCGTACAACGCAGAATTCAAACTCAAGGCAATAAGTCACGCAGTAGAACACGGAAATAGAGCAGCAGCGAGAGAATTGAACATAAATGAATCAATGGTGCGTAGGTAGATGAAGCAACAAGATGACCTGCGCCACTAAGACAGGGAGACAGCGCCGGACGACATACGCCAACATCTGCCAGTGCATTGTAAATGCCTGGGCGGATATATCGGTCTCAACTGTGGTCCGAGCTTTCCGGAAGGCAGCATTCACGGAACTGCTGGACAACAACAGCAACATTGACTCTGATGACTTCGACGAGACGGAGCCGTCCATTTTGGATGCCGTTTTCGCCCAACTTTTTAATTCAGACATTGAAGAAGAATTTGAGGGATTTATGGATGAGGAATAACTTCAGAAAGTGGGCTTTAAATGTTTATTTTGTGTGTTGTGTGACATTAACGTTCGAGCAACGTTGAGTTATTGATGTTGCTATTGCTCTGCACTAATTTGAGTGTTACTATTTTTGTGATTGCACATTTGCACATTACATTTTGGGGGTGAACAGAGTTGTTAGAACGCTGGTTTGTAATATATTATTAAAGTTTGACTGACCTATCTGACTGTTTTTTTGACATTCCCTTTAGCGCAGCGTAGGCGCGGCTTATAACCCGGGGCGGCTTATAGGTGAACAAAGTTTTGAAATATGCCATTCATTGAAGGTGCGGCTAATAACCCGGGGCGGCTTATAGTGCGGAAAATACGGTACCCTATTCACCTGTGGGATGTTCCAAATAAGTGTTTGATGAGCATTCCTCAACTTTCTCAGTCTTTTTACCCACTTGTGCCAGCTTTTTTTAAACATGTTGCAGGCATCAAATTCCAAATGAGCTAATATTTGCAAAAAATAACAAAGTTTTCCAGTTCGAACGTTAAGTATCTTGTCTTTGCAGTCTGAAAAGGATTTGCAAATCATTGTATTCTGTTTTTATTTACGATTTACACAACGTGCCAACTTCACTGGTTTTGGGTTTTGTATATATATATATATATATATATATATATATATATATATATAAATATGCATATTTGTATGTGTGTGTGTATATATATATATATATATATATATATATATATATAGTGTATTAGTTTTGTCCCGATAACAATATTTTTGTACCGGTAATTGCAATATTGGCTTTATATTAACAAAAAATCTTACGGTACATTAAACATATGCTTCTTATTGCAAGTTTGTCCTTAAATAAAATAGTGAAGCAAACAAAGGCTCCTAATTTAGTCTTCTGACATATGCAGTAACATATTGTGTAATTTTCCATTCTATTATTTTGTCAAAATTATTAAGGACAAGAGGTAGAGAATGAATGACTTACTTTTAAGAGGCGGTATAGTACCATATAT
This sequence comes from Nerophis lumbriciformis, assembly GCF_033978685.3. Lineage (NCBI taxonomy): Eukaryota > Metazoa > Chordata > Actinopteri > Syngnathiformes > Syngnathidae > Nerophis > Nerophis lumbriciformis. Next base: position 24,206,825 of record NC_084558.2, on the reverse strand, counting down.
GATTCATTAGTATCACGGTACTATACTAATACCGGTATACCGTACAACCCTAATGTTTATATATTTATATAGATGTATATACAGTGTTTACCTTTAATGTAATTGTGGCGCGCCGCCACAGCATTTTTTAACACAAAGTGTGACGAAAGTGTGACGCTATTTTTAACTTTTATTACCAATCTAATGATAACAAACGGCACAATTCCAACAGGTTTTACTTCACTTGCAGACACTTTTGTCTCCGCACTTCCCCGGACACACAACAACACTTCCACTTTTCTGCCAATCCAATCACCTTTCTGGCATGGACGGTGTGTTTGGAAACATGGGGAAAAAATGACATCAAATCCAAGCCACACGGATATAAAACATTAACACCAGCTGGTCGTTACAGTATGAATTGATATACATAGCCTAATATTTGCGAACTATTGACAAGTGATGTACCGAAAACCAAATAAAGACTTTGGTTACTGAAAGCTGCGCTGCCAAAATCGGATGTAAACAAAATGCATCATCGCGTCTCGGCTCGTCAAAGGTATTCTAGATTATAAATCATGCCTCTCATCTGGATATTAGGAGAATTGAGCATTGAATCTAGAAGTTTTTCATCTGTGACATTCAGCTTATACCCGGAGATAGAGACAAACACAGTACAACAGAAGACAGTAGCCAAGTGTACACGGCCAACATTAATTTAATCGGATCATCATTCGGATTATAATGTTCCTGTGTACATGGACGCTAAAAAAAAGATCTGTTTATGAGGTGCATTTTCATGCATCACATCTTAAATCGGAATACTTGACTTTGACATGCGCAGAGCCTAACTTAAACAAGGTGTGTTATTTGTGCTATGGCGCCATCTTTTGGACGAGTCTGCTCACTGCAGGTGCTGAAGAAGCATTCGGCTTCCATTGTTATCAAACATGGCTTTGTTGCATTTCTACTTGTCTGATGTTACCATTGTATTTATTTATAATTTTTTCCTTCTATTCACTTCTTTTGTCTTCCCTCTCTTTTTGGAATGTAGCTGTTCTGTGCGTTTTATGTTTTGATAATGTACGGGTTGCGGCGTGTTTTCATGTTTCAGCATTCGTTGTATGTGTTTGAGGCCAGCAGTTCGCACTTGGAGTAGCTGTAAAGTTGTGGATAAAACAGCTCGTTAAGATGACAACTGGATACCTTCTTTTATTGTTACATCAACACTTTACACTCCAGACCATACTTTTGTTTTTGCTAGTCTCGTATACAACAGTATATAACACTACTTCTGCACATTTTGAATGAGGGAGACAGCAGCAAGACAATCGCTTAATTACGAGACTATTAATTCTGGTCCCCTTCCACCACAAAGTATAGCTGACATCAAAGACATGTGCAGTAAGGATGATTCTAACCCTAATTTTGGAAGATGTGTTTTCATGGGTTCCAATTTGAATGACTTTCGACATAAAGCACTCGTCTAGATCGGAATTAAATTTCGGTCTGAACGGGTCAGAATATTCCAAATGGCGTGTTTACATGAAGCATTTTTAGTCCGGTTTGGCTTTTAATCTGATTAAATGTGTCCATGTGCAAATAGTTAGTGTCAGACCTAGCAGCAACTTTTTTCCTCCTTCGTCGTGTGGATTGAAATTAATTTTTTTATCTTATTGGGGTAGATATGGACATCCTATCAGCCTTTATCTGAGTGAGGGCATACATTTTACAGTAAGCAATCGTTTTATTATGTTTGTTGTTTGTATTTCTTGTTTAGCACTTAGCAATACTGCTACTTGATGCTTGGTGTTTTACTAATGCTGGATCTGTTTAGTAGAGCTTCCACACTTGTAGCTCACCCTCCTTATATTCAGGATCAAAAATATAAGGTCTGGGACCATCATTTGTCCCAAAGTAGTTGTTATTGGCTCCCACAAAGTCTACATGATTGTTGTTGATAGGAAAGGGATCTGCGGTGCCCACTTCTACGTCACGCGACCACGTGACTGCCTCATCTCTCAAAATGGCTCGGGAATCTCTTTGAGATTGATACTTTTATGATCATATCTATTTACTCGCAATATATATATATATATATATATATATATATATATATATATATATATATATATATATATATATATATATATATGATAATAGTTTCAATATAGAGGCAACTTGTTTTTCCACTCTATTGGTACTTTAAGGTTGGGGTCTGATAATGACTAAATGTTGATATAGACACCAACATCGCCTCCTTGTGGTACAAAATTATAACAGTCAAAACTTCCTTTCACATGCTTTGGAATCTTCCGGGAATTTAGGTCAGGGCATTAGGAAGGACGTGATGGTATGTGTCATGCTTTCCCTTGGACTAATGTGAACCCCGAGTTGCATGGCGGTGCTGGGGCCTTCTTAACGCTGCTAGCAGCTGTATTTCTAATTATTGTTTTATTCCTTATTTATACATTTTATTTCTTCTATTTTTGTTTTAACACAGTATGGGTTGTTTAGTGTATGTTTAACTACTATTTGCTTATTGATTTATTTTTGTTCAACACTTTCCTTCACACCGGAAGTTAACATGTAAAATAATAATTATATTATTTGTAAGGTGCTTTGCTCGGCACTCAAGGACACTGTTAAAAAAAGAAATCGGGATCAATGTAAACATTGAAAAATTAAATCAACATAAAACAAAAGTATCACTTTAAAATTGCAGATGTCAATCTAAAAAATCAAAACAATAGACAGCCAAAATTAAAGTAAATAAATTGTCTGGAATAAGTGTAATTTCAGTCTTGATTTGAAAAAGAAACTATGCTTTGTAGTACAAAACAATGTGTCAGGTTGAATTATCAAGGAATACCTTTACCATAAACAATATATGTAACATCACACATATACTTTTTAGAATAAAACACATCACATATTCCTTTTTTTCCCTCTTTCTGTCCCCTCCTGCTCCGGTCTGTCTATGCCAAGTAATTATATAATACATTTAATAAAGTCAAATACAAATAAGGCAACAAGAGAAGTATCCCACATTTCTCTTTTGTAAAGTAAATCTGTACAGCAAATATGGGCATCTACATCAACAATATGATTTGCCTGAGTAGCTCGACAGGACAAAGAAAATAAATAAATAAAAACATTGTTTGGTGGCGCTCGCGGCCCAACAACAGTTAAACACTGTGTTACAGTAAAATTGGCTTTTTTCAGACATAATTCAAAATGGTGAATAAACCTGATTACATTAAAAACTGATTAATTAACTTGAAAACTTATTAGTTTGGTAAAAAATTATTACTTTAATAGTCCCACTTAAAATATGTGCACACCAAAAACATTGAAATTAACATTTTCTTACTTTCCATTTGTTTCCATTCAGACAATTGAACTTTTAATCAGCGAAGAAGCAGATCTTTTTTTTTTTACAACCACTACCCTCGCTTCTTGGACTGATGTATCCAAAAGACTCTCCGCCGTTTTACAACATACTGAAGACACGGTGTGGACTGTTGGCCATGCTAAAAGAACCACAAACCGGATTGAGACCAGAAATATGTTGCATGCAGAAGTTGAGAGAAACAACCTGCTTGATGACCCCTGACCACAAAAGACAAGAACATTACATCATGCCAAGAACCTTTCAATCCACTGCTGAAGTTATTTTCTTTCTCTGCTTGAGTTCTAACCACAGTGATGTGCTATGTATATACATAGCTCATTATTTTCATTAGGTTGTCAGCCTTATTTTACTATTATCTTTTAAATCACATGACATTTAAATTTGACTTTTACTTTAAAGAATAATTTGGCATTTATGGCCTTCATACTCTGTTAGGTGCAACAATGGGTGTCTTGCATCCTACAGTCTGGACACAGGCGTATCTTAAAGAAATGTCATTTTCTACAACTGGAATGTTAAAAAAAAAACAGTTTTACCATTTGTGATACAAATGTTGATGTGCTTTACAGATTGAACTCCACCTTTCCTTCGTGTCCTCAGTTTATAGATGCCACATATTTTAACACTGACTTAATAATACCACTGTACAGTTTCACTCAACCCTATTCCACATACTTGGTACACAGTTTTTTTGTATGTAAAATGTCACAGACACTGCTGTAATACATTTTATAGTGCCGAAGTTTGGAATAATTTTTTATGGGTTTGGGTTTTTATGCTCACTTTGTGGATGTAAATCATTTTAACTATGTATATTGTAATTGATGAATGTAATTGTGAGATATTGTAGTCAAATGTTCATATATTTATGTATACAGTTTAGTTTATTTACTGTATATATGAATTAGTCATTCTGTCGCTACTGGCCTGTTGTAACTGCGGGTGACTGCTATTTAGATCGTACAAGAATATTTTGGTACTGTGTCACAGAATGCTGGGTATTTTAGTGTCAGCCTAGAATATATTTTTGTAGTGAATTGATTAAGCCCCTTTTTAAATCAGTTATATCAGACTGCTGTTTTCTTGTCTAATTACAAGACGGTTTCATCCCCCAAATTGGTGTCTGTTAATTTTGTGGAAGGTACACATTGATTTTGACCCTTCATGGTAGGTTGGTGTCAAGCTAAAGGGCCCAGGGACTGCCATGGCACTAACCAGTAAGCAGGAACCTACATGAAAAACAACCAAGCTGAACGGTAAGTGCCCACTTCCTCCTCAACCAGAGGCCAAAACAATGCAAAGTTAAATGTATCAAGGATTTCTTCTTTGTTTACCTGTTTGACTAAGCCAAACTGTTAGAGGTATATGTCACAGAAGTCTTTGCATGAGTACTCAGTCCGCTTATACTAAATATTTACAAGAGGATAAATAAACACTTTATGACATCCATTTACTCACTGTGCATGCTTAAGATTGACTCTACACACTTACTCTTAGGACCCGAAAGAGACTCGCCCATAAAAGTGTAAAATTAATATTAAGCAACCATTTGTTTTTTTTACTCTCAACACATAAAATCTTTTAACAACTTAAAATCTATCAAGATTAAGTTGTTTTTGTTGTTGTTTTATGTTTTGTGCCGTGCTTGTCAAAAATGTTTTTTGGTAGGGTTTTTTATGATGGGAAAATGCAATATATGCAATTTTTCAAAAAACGCATTTTGACAGGGCTTTTGTCACCGATTTTGTTCATACATTTTACGGACATAATTTCTAGGCACTGTCAGGGTTTTGAGGGGATCCGGTTTGCTGGCTGCAGAATTACCGGTAGGTCTTTACATTTTGCAGATGATGTGGTCCTGCTGGCTTCATCTGGCTAGGATCTTCAGCCCTCACTGGATCGTTTCGCAGCCAAGTGTGAAGCGACTTGGATGACTAACAGCTCCTCCAAGTCTGAGTACATGGTTTTCGTTCGGAAAAGGGTGGAGTGCCATCTCCAAGTTAGGCTGGAGACTTTGCCCAAAGTGGAGGAGTTCAATTACCTCGGAGTCTTGTTCACGAGTGAGGGAAGAGTGGAGCGTGAGATCGACAGGCAGCTCGGTGCAGCGTCTGCAGTGATGCAAACCCTGTATTGATACGTCGTGGTGAAAAGGGAGCTGAGCTCTCAATTTAACGGTCGATCTATGTTCCTATTCTCATCTACGGTCATGAGTTTTGTGTTATTAATGAAAGGACAAGATTCTCAGTCGGGTGGCGGGGCTCTCCTTTAGAGATAGGGGTGAGAAGCTCTGTCATTCAGGAGGAGCTCAGAGTAAAGCCGCTGCTCCTCCACATCGAGAGGAGCCAGATGAGGTGGTTTGGGCATCTGGTCAGGATGCCCTCCAAACGCCTCCCTGGGGAAGTGTTTACAGCATGACTGACCAGACCCAGGACACGTTGCGGGGCTACGTCTCCCAGCCGATCTGGGAACGCTTGGGACCCCATGAGAGGAGTGGGACGAAGTGTCTGGGCTTTTTTGCTTAGGCTGCTGCCCCCGTGACCTGACCTTGGATAAGCGAAAGAAGATTGATGGATGGATTTCAGGAAATAAGTTGCAGATTGGAATATTTGAGGTTAGGTAATTACAACGTTGAACAGGTCAATAATTCATGACAATCAGACTAAAAAGATATACAGTGCCTACTGAGTTAGAATCCGAGATAAATCAGGCAGGTACTGCTTGAGTTTGAGTTCGCACACGTTTTACACACACACACACACACACACACACACACATACACACACACACACACACACACACACACACACACACACACATATATATATATCAATCAATCAATCAATGTTTATTTATATAGCCCTAAATCACAAGTGTCTCAAAGGGCTGTATATATATATATATATATATATATATATATATATATATATATATATATATATATATATATATATATATATATATATATATATATATATATATATATATGTCAGTTATATATATTCAACGTGGCATATATATTCAACGTGGCATATATATATATATATATATATATATATATATATATGCCACGTTGAATATATATGCCACGTTGAATATATATAACTGACAAAAATTATTTTCAGTGTTTAAATGTCAGTTGAACTAATTTACGCTCATCAAAGCTCTGATCATTTTATTTCATCGTTTTCTGGAGCCATCTGGTTATTACCAAACAATATGTTCTTGTTTTTTTTTTAATGTGATTCGTTTGGATTTCATGGAAAAAGCTTTGCAATATAACAGGATCACCATCTGTTGAAAGTAGCACCTATAATTTGAGTCAATGGGACCAAAAGAGGTCTCAAGAGAAAATGTTTTCATACTTTATTTTAATATCCCATTCAAACAACTTTGCAATCAAAAACAAAAAACTCCCTGGCAAACCTTCAAACTGAACTATCATATTACATAGGGTACACGTGCAATGCCCATTTTGGCCCCAATGGTTGCACAAGGGTAAAGAGAATGAAAACCTATTATATAACACATAAACACTCCTGGCGAATGGTCATTATGAGAAACAGTATATGAGCACACAAAAATCGAAGATGTGGGCTCGGCGTTACGAAAAAACGGATTACAACTTGAGTCAATTCATGATTTTCTGGTCTTGCCATGAGTGTGGTCCCCCAAATATGTTTTGATATTTGAGCTCTTGTCAACATTATATTGCCATTAAAAAACATGCTTTGTCGAGGTGTAGATTGATGCTTGTCTTGTTCAATTAAGGTAAAGAGAGAGTCAGGCGGATAATTTAAACAGTTTAGCAGTTGTACAATTTATAATTGTTAACTAATTTTGTTCCATTTAAAATTGCAGTTATTGAGATGAAAGGTTGGTCGTAAGTTGAGCTACATGACTGTCTGGGGAGGTACAGTATATTGTGGTAGGGTTTCATTTATCTCTTGAAAAACTTTCGTAAAGCAAACTCCAAATGAATTAGTGAAAGGTTGTCAACCCCTAAGGCCCCCAGTGATGAAATCTACCTCTACAGCCACCACTTAGTCCATTGTTCATCTTTGCAAGCAGGACTTCTCCCATTTCCTACAATGCATTCACCAACTGACCATATGAAAGCAGTAGAACTGTAAGGACCTGCCAGAAAGTGCTGAATTATTCAAAAGGTTTGTGCTTTTTTGTGTGTCTTCTAGCAGTCGGGAGTATATGTGCACACTTCTTATTGGAATAATACTTTTGCTACATCCAAGTCAAGACAAACCAGAAAACCCTGACACAAGCTATGTCTGGTTTCACCCAAGAACACTGGTAAGCTATATTACACTGAAACAAGCTTTTACTCTGAGGAAGAAAGGCTCTACAGCTTTAGACTGGTCTCAGGAATGGATTTTATTGCTATCTGATAAAACGTTCACAAGTTTTCAGCTAAAATGTCAAATTAACTGCTTCACCATTTTTCTTAAGATGCTGTAATGCCTTCAAACCAAGAACCTGGTTGTCTATTGATGCTTGTCAACATTTCATCAAACCTGTCAAGCTTATTGTTCATATATTCTGCAGCTATATAACTGATCATTTATAGCTATGCCACGGGCAAAGCCACAAGGTCTGAAAAATAGGAAGCAGAAAGAGGCCAGAAAAGAAAATGAACAATGTGATATGAGGCAAAGTGATTCCAAAGCATTCCGGCCTCGATTTATGGAGCACCATTGGAAATTTAACAGCAAAAAAAAAGTGTCAAACCTGAAAGACAAACATACAAATGGAACCAAGTTGGGGGGAAACAGTCCTGATGGAGCACAAAAAACAAGACCTCTCCAAGACCAAAATGAAGAACAAATACAAAGATACACTAAACGAGTATTCGGAGAATGACCTTATAAACTCAGAAGCAGCAACAGCGATGAACAATGATGAGAATGTGAAGGAGGAAGAAGACGATAAGGAGGAGCTCATTAAGAGTGACAACAGTGAGAAAGAACTGACTGGAAACTCAGTTGTCCAAAGAGACGTTGAGCTGACAACAGAGGAAGAATCGGAGCAAGAACTTTCAGAAGAATCAATAACTACTAATGGCTCTGAGGTCAAACCCTACGTATCCAGACATGAATACAGTAAAAGAGGAGCTGTATCTAAAGAAGTCATCCAAGAAGTGGGTGAAGACAAGGAAATGCATCAGGACACATTTGGAAAGCCAACAATCGATAAAGCCAGAAGATGCGTACCACAACCCGCCAAATCAACGCAAGAGGGAAAATATATGATGTTTAAGAAAAAACACCATAAAGACAGGTTGAAAAACCATGGTATTGCAAAACCCCAAAGATCCAAATTTTCCTGTCATCTGGAGAATGACTATTCTGTAGAAGCAGCTGAAGATAAGCAAGGGGATGAGACCGAACGGACACTGACAAAAACCTTTAAATGCCATGGAAACATGGTGCTTCCAAAAGACAGACATAATGACTTCAATAGCATTATTAGGTCTGAAGCAGTGAATGTCAAACAATGTGAATCTGTAAATGTTGTCAAAGAGGATTCCCACAGTTTGCTCTTGGACAATCTGACAAATGATTTTTTTCAAAGCAATGCTGATAAGATGTTTGCAACTTTAAACAAAGACCTACTCCAAACTGGTCCCACAACCCCCAAGAGACATTTTTTAACTCAAAGAAAGGATGTGGACGCTCTCAGCAGACTGTCTTGCTGGTTTCACAAAAAAAGGCCCAAAAAGGTAAAAATAAAGAACATTTCTTTTTGGGCAAATGCCATCTATGTTTCGCGATTGCTCTCCTCTCTGTCTATAAAACAGAAATGGAGAAAAACTAATTCCAAAGGCTTGATCAGAGCAAAACCCCAGTGTTCTTCTGAGCACAGAAAATCCGAAGAAGTACAGGAGGAATCTGATAAAAAAGAAGTGGAGGCCAAATATGTTATTGTCCACTCGAGGATGAACAAAACTGAAAAAGCTGAGACGTTCTTGATGCAAGATGAACACCCAGGAACGCAAACAAGCACCCAAGAAACTACACCGACAGTCTCTAAACAAAGAACAGAAATAAAGCCACCAAAGCCAAGTGCACGTACTGTGCTCCTAAGCAAACCAGGTCTTGGCCTTTTTAGGGCTACCACAAAGCCCTTGCAAGGGCAACTACAATCAGGTGGAGTTGTTGAGAAGGGGAGCAATGGATTCAGTGTTGGTCCAGCATCACTTGAAGGAACCTCCCACACTGAGGAACCAGATTATACAGCTACTTTGAGGCATCAACATGGAATTAGTGTGCTACCGACAGTAAGAGGGAAGTTGGACACTTCTCATATCAATCAGATCCCGATGTCCTTGTCAGGAGCAACCTTAGGTACTGTAAAGAAGCCCACCAAGGAGCCAGAAGCACAAGGAAAGGTTGAAGCTGGTACGCACAAGTCTTGTACTCGGCCCCTTTTAAATGGAAATGTTTGTTCGTTGTATGAAGAAGAGGCAGACAGGGAGGTGGCACAGTTGATGAGAGAACCTCTTCACTGGGCTGGGAACTTCCAAATGAATGGAGATCCAAAGGTACTTTTAAGATTTTTTGGGATATATTTTTGATAGTAGACCTAAGTGTGGGCTTATCATGTAACAATACAGGGAGTCATGCTAATTAATGTTCCTTTGTGGCACCTGATATGGTATATTTGCTTCATAAATGCATTTGTTTTGGGGTGAATTTAATGGATTGGTCTGCTTGGGTGCGGTTACGGACTGGTTGAACATTGAAGATCTTCTGCCTCACCAGACAGTGGAGAAGTTAACAAAATGTGTAGTTTATGAAGATCGACACAAGGTCGCAATTCTTGCCGGACACATGGACAAGCACCTCTGGGAATTAGATGATCACATCCAGGACATGCTGGAGAGTCGGCTCGTCAGCACACAGGTAACGTAGCCAAGAGAAAAAAACATTTACTGCTTGTAGGTAATGTAGCATTTTCCCTCTTTTGCTTCACATGCCTTTCAATGTCTGGTTGTTGAGTTACACAGGCACATGTGATGCAGTTCTGCTGTCCCAGTCACATTTCCAACTGACAATAAACAACTTGTAAGAGTATACTCTCAATGGATACTTCCTGCAGTATTTTTCTACAATCGAATTATATTTATTTATTCAACTCTGCCTTAACTGTGGTACACACGGATGTAAGCGACCCCAAAACAGGGCAGCACGATTATGGCCAAAATAATAATTACGATTATTTTCATAAATATTGAAATCACAGTTATTTACTGTTAATAGAGCAATAAATGTTTTCAATCTATTTTAAACACACAGTATATGAACATTGCTTTAATTTCAATATGAAACCATAAAAATAATTATTTAATGTATCAAAAACAAAAAAATAAAAATGCCATTGCAGACTGCAATTATTAAGTGCAAATAAGTGACAAAATAAGATAATGCACTAAATGCACATACAGTACAAAGGAACACATTCATTGTACGTACGCCCACAGTATACTGTATATAGGACATTTGTCTTTGGCCAAATAAAACTTTATTACGTCCGTTATTTTGGCACTTCATTGGGAGGTGGAAGGATGGGAGGTCCCTCGCTGCACAGTTGTCTTTATTTTGGGCAACCCCGCTTTTGTAGCTGTTTGTCGGGGCTTTGCGCCGGTGGCAGGCGGCTCGCTTCGATGGAAGTTGGGAAAAGAAAGGAAGTGTTGGTAATGCTTAACGTGTCTCCGCAACTGGATCATTTGTTTGGATGTGCACGACGATGCAGATTTGCCATGCAATTCATTGTGGTGTTTATTGATGTTTCATGTGTGCGGGTCCATTTCCGGATTTCAGGAAAAGAGCGGGAGTGTTTAGAGATCGGCGAGGCGTGCGGTCGTATTTTGGGGTTAAAATACGTGCCTGTTGGAACCCTGTGGGTACCTATGCTGGAGGGTTAGGGCACTGATATAATTATGCACTAATATTTTCAGGAGCTACTACCTTATCTACCCAAAGACTGTTGTTGTTACCGCCTCTTACTCTCTCTCACATGTGTCCTCTGTTTATCGGTCGACCCTTGGTGGTTGGCTGACTGTTGGTTGTCAACCTGTTTGGTTTAAAATGCAGCAAGGCTTGTTTTTTAAATGTTAACATCACTGACAATGACCCTCATTTAATCGTGATCATGATTAAAATTTGATTAATTGTGTAGCCCTACCCCAGGGGTCTGCAACCTGCGGCTCTTTCATGCCTCTGCCTTTGGCTTGCCACAACATTTCAATAAATAATGGCTTTTTAATTTAAATTAATTCTGTTTTATTTAGCTAGTTGATTTTAATGTTACAGTTGTCATTTTGGAGAGTTCTGTGATTTTGTAATGTAAAAATACAACTTATTTTAATATGTTGTTGATGTAAATGTATGTCACACCCCCTATGTGTCATATTTTGTTGCCAAGCAATTCTATTGTTTTTAGCGGTCAACATCCGGTAAACTAGCAATTAACGGAAAATACAATATTTAATGCTTTATGGACAGATTCATTTGCCTCCAGTGTTAACTAGGTTGGCTCATGTGTGTGCTTAATAATGTGGGGAGAAAATAGCAAACAACCAAACAAATCTAATGTTGAAGGCATTTCCAGAACAAACACACAGCATTTGCAGAAAAATACCCAGCTGGAGATGACCAAAGAAGAGCAGTTTTGGAACTGCTGTGGAAAGCTGATCAGAGCAGAAAAAAAACTGGAGTCGTTTTCTGTCTAGTGTTTGATTTCATACTTGTTATTTCATAAGTGTAGGTCTCAAATGGCTCTTTGTATGTTGAAGGTTGCCGACCCCTGCCTACCCCAAAACAATGATAGTGAAAAATCGTTGCTGGTGATAGTGGGAGTATTCACATTTCAGATACAAATTGAAAAATCTTAATTTATGTTTGCTACTTTCTGAAGGCTGCAGTTTCAAATCCAGTGCATCTATTCATAAATGTGCACACCACGTGACATAAACATGCAGATAGTAGAGATTGGATTTATGGCTCTTTGAAGTGAAGACGGATTTTAGGGGAGCCATTTCTTTTTTCTTTTTTTTTCTTTCACTGCCTGAAAAAGGCCGTATGCAGGATACAGCTGGTATAGCTGGTGTGTGCTAGCAAGGGGCTGCACACGGCCATTTCCAGGGTCTGCCAGTCTTTCATATGCTAATCAAACAGTACGTTTATATGCACTAAATTAGTCCTATTTCTCAAATAATTTGGCTCACAATAAGCTATTTTAAACATGTAGAAACACCTTAATCTGATTAGCAATTCAATTGGCAATGCAAAGTGTTGTACAAAAAATCACAATAAGGCAAAACCAAAAATAAAAGTAATCAATTCAAATTAAAAGCATAAAATAAAATCATCATCAAAAATATTAGAATTCAAGTTAAAATCAAACATCCATCCCCATCCATCCATTTTCTCCCGCTTATTCCCTTTGGGGTCGCGGGGGGCGCTGGAGCCTATCTCAGCTACAATCGGGCGGAAGGCGGGGTACACCCTGAACAAGTCGCCACCTCATCGCAGGGCCAACGAAGATAGACAGACAACATTCACACTCACATCCACACACTATGGCCAATTTAGTGTTGCCAATCAGTGTAGATAAAATACTTTCAGTTGTCATGTGCACGGTTAGATAAAAGTGCTTTCAGCATGGATTTGAACATTGCCAACCTTGAGGCCTGTCTCACATCTTTATGATTTGAGTTTATTTCAAACATGCATATACTTACAACATAGTACATCACCATTTGCAGTTTCTCAATTCAACATGTCTCAAAAGGAATATGAAGAAGCAGAGCTTATTTAATCCTACCCTTTTTCCATTACATAGCAATTCCTAACACTTTTCACCTCCTGTTTTCAATTTGTTTACAATATGCTCCATACATCATAATAATTTGAAAATATATATATTATAAATACTAAAGTAAGTTGTATTTCATATAGTGAGATGAATAAGATTATCAATAAGTTCTAAATGTTTATCATTATTATTCTTATTTGTACTTTGTAAACACTTTGAGTTTGAACAGTTTCTTAAACTGGATCATATTATTACACTGTTTGATTTTTTTACTAAATCCATAATCCATAATTTAATTCCATATACTGATATACTAAAGGTTTTAAGTGTTGTATGTGCATACGGTAGCACAGGGGTTTATAGTGTGTGCCTCACAATACGAAGGGATAGGCTCCAGCACCCCCCGAGACCCTGAGAGGGACAAGCGGTAGAAAATGGATGGATGGATAGATGTGCATCAAAATGTTTTAAATTACATTTTTCTCTAAGGTTATATTTCTCCTCTTTTGTTGAGAAGAATTGTTGTACATCTTGGGTAGCAGGTTGCTGTTTGCTTTGTGTATTATTTTGGCTGTTTCCAGATTGACCATATCGTGGAATTTCAATATTTTTGATAAAATAAATCAAGTTTGAATGTTCTCTATATCCATCATTATGTATTATTCTAACTGACCTTTTTTGTAACACCGTTAGTGAATGAAGTGCACATTTGTTATTATTTCCCCATATTTCTACACAATGACTCAGATATGGTAACACTAGTGAGCAGTAGAGAATATGAAGTGATTTTTGGTCCAGAACATATTTTGCTTTATTCATTATTGACGTGTTTCTTGCTACTTTATGTTGTATATTTTTTAGATGAGGTTTCCAATTTATTTGATCATCTATTATTACAACCACAAATATTTGTTTTTTCACCCTTTCAATATCTACTCCGTCTATTTTATGTGTGTTTGACTTTCACTTCTACTGTTACCAAATACAATTATTTTAGTTTTACTGAGATTTGAGGATAGCCTGTTTTTGTCAAACCATCTTTAAAATGTGTTCATTTCTTCTGTTATTATTTGTATTAGCTTCTGTGTGTTCTCTCCTGAACAAAACGCAGTTGTGTCATCTGCAAATATTACTAACTTTACCAATATCATTAATATAGAGATTGAACAATTTTGGCCCCTGTATTGATCTCTGTGGTTCGCTGCAGGCTATATTTAGCGTTGTAGACGCGTGTTCACCCAGCTTTACGTATTGCTTCCTGTTGGTTAGGTAGCTTCTTGCCCAGTTCAAGACCAATCTTCTGAAGCCATATCGTTCTAATTTGTTTATTAAGATATTATGATTGATTGTGTTGCTTTAGTTAAATCCATAAGTACTACTGATCTCCTCCGTTGTTTTTATTAATGTCATCAATGTTAGAATATTAGCTCTGCATTCATCACAGATAGCAAAATATAACTGGACCAGATATGGGCCGGAGGAACTAAAAAATCCGGTGCGGATCCGTTTGACCTATTTGGGCCCGTGTCTTTTTGCACCTCGGCATTGATCTGATGCGGACTCATTTGCCAGATCTGAAACAGCTTTGGGCCAAATCTGGTCCAAAGCAGCGGTAAAACAAGGTCACACACGGCCCAAATACGGCACATATGCGTTACCCAAATATTACATTTGGACCAGATGTGGTCCGAGTTATTACAAAAACTTTTTTTTAGTATTGATTTGCATCATGGTGCCACAGGGGTTAGTGCATGTGCCTCACAATACGGAGGTCCTGAGCAGTCCTGGGTTAAATCCCGGGCTCAGGATCTTTCTGTGTGGAGTTTGCATGTTCTCCCCGTGACTGCGTGGGTTCCCTCCGGGTACTCTGGCTTCCTCCCACCTCCAAAGACATGCACCTGGGGATAGGTTGATTGGCAACACTAAATTAGCCCTAGTGCAGTGGTTCTTAACCTTGTTGGAGGTACCGAACCCCACCAGTTTCATATGCGCATTCACCGAACCCTTCTTTCGTGAAAAATACTTTATTTTTATTTTTTTTTCAAATTCAAGGCAAAGTTATGTTTTTTTTTACTGGTGCACAAAATGAACCGTGCATGAACAGCACCTTGTTAAAAGAACAAAACCAACACAGTGCATGAACTCACAACAAATTACACACCTGCAACTCAGTGTAACTTCTGCTGTTGCCTTTGAGAGACCAGTTCAGATATGCGTGGCTTCACCTTGGCAAGTGCCACCCTCATGTCATTTTAAATGATAAATGATCAAATAAAATAATATATTTATTTTCACAGCAAAGTCTGTTCCTTTTCTTAATTTTCCACCCAGACATACAATACTAGTACACAGCTCATGAAAAACAATATTTGTTGTTGTTGTCATTGTAAGTGGGCCAAAACACTTATATTAGAAAATAATCTCATGAAAATGACAGCTGTCATTTCATTATAATAATAAAACATTTAATTTGTTATTTAGTCAGGTTTGGGACAGGTGTGCGCACATGTGCTCCACTGAATGCTCAAGGAGTTTTTGCATTTGCTCACGCATATGGAAAATTAGAGGGAACATTGTTTGAGGGTATCCATAATACGCCGATAGGGAGAAGTTTTTATTTTCACAATGAGTCGGGTGTGTCTTGACCTCCGCGGCGGAGGCTCCGCCGAACCCCTGAAGCCGACTCACCCAACCCCTAGGGTTCGATCGAACCCAGGTTAAGAACCACTGCCCTAGTGTGTGAATGTGAGTGTGAATGTTGTCTGTCTATCTGTGTTGGCCCTGTGATGAGGTGGCGACTTTTCCAGGGTGTACCCGGCCTTCCGCCTGAATGCAGCTGAGATAGGCTCCAGCACCCCCCGCCACCCCAAAGGGGACAAGCGGTAGAAAATGGATGGATGGATGGATGGATTTGCATCATATTTTTATGTGACTACAAATAAAATAACGTTTGTCTATTCAAAGTAATAACGACAATACTTTTAATTAGTTTTTTAAAAAAAAGCTACTTATTGATGGTAACAAAATGGACCATTACATTGCAAATAATTAGCAGCTCACTGTAAACAGCATATGTAACAAAACACAAGACTTCCATTAGAATTATTATAGTTCAAACAGTAAACATCCCGATTCAAGTAGTGTTTGTTTATATTGTTTTATATATTCAGTAAAATTCCGCTCTCCTGAACTTGGTTTGTGAAATGGATTAGAAAAATAAACAATAAATGAACAAAATAAACATGATAAATAAAAAAACATTTAAAAAAATTACCTTAAAAAAAATCAAATCACAGAACCATACAGCAAGTGTCACAGACACAGTAGAACAGTTTTCCTCAAAACGATATTACCTTTTTTAACATAGATCTTACATGTTGTAAAGCAATCAACCCTTTGGAGGGTCAAATGGGACACAATAAATAAATCTGTAAATAATTACTTAAATATCATTACTTTTTATGGGAATTTAATACATAAATGGGTTATTAAATGTCATTTTTTTTATTTAATGTAAAAAAAAAAAATGTAATATTAAATAAATTATTTCATGAATTTATATTATCTGTCAAAATCAGCCTCAAACTCAGTGGGCGGGCGTCCTAACACCTGATTGGTTACCTGGCGCTTCCACTTGTTTGTGGAACTTTGACCAGAGCAGCCGAGGAGTTCTGGTCGATGTCTTGGTCTGAAAATGCGGAAATAACTCAACTCTTCAATAGTTCCTCTCCTTAACAGTTACATGCTTTAACCCAGCAGGTCTTTTTTCCTAGATTTTGAACCCTGCAGCTTATAAAACAGAGGGGTTAATGTATGGATTTCTTTTTTTGGGTTTAGTTTTTTCTTGCCATGATGTGGGATCTGAGCCGAGGATGTCGTTGTGGCTTGTGCAGCCCTTTGAGACACTCGTGATTTAGGGCTATATAAATAAACTTTGATTGATTGATTGATTTTGTTTTGCTAATGCCCATAATATTTTGTGTTCAATAGTTTGCATTAATCCCAAGCAGAGGCCTGAAATAGTGTGTTATTAGTCTGTGCTATGTTTCCTGGTTCCTGATTCCTGTTTTCCTGCATTTTATTTTTGACATTAAAAGTCATGTTTTCCTGCATCAAGCCTGCCATCTCTGCATCTTGGGGTTAGTTACCAACACTACCTGACAGTTTTATGTTTTCTAAAGATCGCAAACTTTTTTCACCAGGTACCATTTCAGCACTTAGCTCTGCGAGTACCACCAATAATGACCAACATTAAAATAGCGCAGTTGGCCTAAAGTATTCATCAAAAACAAGGCAGAGGTTTTATTTGACAAGTAACATTTTTGGGCACTTTAACATTACACACAGTTTAAACAGTAACCCTGTGATTAAAAATTAATTTAAGTGATTCTTCAGCGTACCCCTTGATAGAGCCCACGTACCACAGTTTGAGAATCCCTGACCTAAAGCAGAGGAAAAGCAACACAATTAATACTTATTGCTCAAACAAGTTTTCTTGCTGTTTTTTATGTGTGTTAACTTCAGCACTTTATATGGATCCGGTGTTTTATTGTAGTCAATAAAACACTGCATCTGTTAAAAACAATCATGAATAATGAATGTCATTCATGCTTTGGGAACACATACATGCATTGAGTGTGCCGGTGTGTAGCAACTTCTAAATATTCCTTTATGTTTAAATCAGTGGTTCTTAACCTTGTTGGAGGTACCGAACCCCACCAGTTTCATATGCGCATTCACCCAACCCTTCTTTAGTGGAAAAAAAAAAAATGTATATTTTTCAAATTCAAGACAAAAGTTATATGCTTTTGGTAACACTTAAGTATGGGGAACATATTCTAAGTAACAAAGACTTAATTTAGAGTTATTTGGTTAGGGTTAGGGTCAGGGTTAGAGGGTTAGGGTTATAATAAGGCCATGCCGAATAAGGCATTATTAAGTACTTAATAATGACTAGTTAAGAGCCAATATGTTACTACTTTGCATGTTAATAAGCAACTAATTAATGGTGAATATGTTCCCCATACTAAAGTGTTACCATGTTTTTTTACTGGTGCATAACATGAACCGTGCATGAACATCACCTTGTTCAAACAACAAAACCAACACAGTGCATAAACTCACAACAAATTACACACCTGCAAATCAGTCAGCTGTTGCCGTATCCGTAATACGCCGATAGGGAGAAGTTTGTATTTACACAATGAGTCGGGTGTGTTTTGACCTCCGCCGAACCCCCGAGGCCGACTCACCGAACCCCTAGGGTTCGATCAAACCCAGGTTAAGAACCACTGGTTTAAATGTTATCACATTTCCCTGACAGGTGATGATGCAGGGAAGCGAAGAGGCTGAAAAGTTGGATCAAGTAGAGGATCTGTCCCAGTTACAGTAAGCAACTACTACTACTACTACTACTACTACTACGCACAAGCACAGAACGGAACTTTTTACATGCACTGATTGTGTGTACTGTTCTTAGAGAGGTGTGTGACAGCTCAGTACTTCTCAACCTAAAGAAGAGGTTTCATCGGGACTGTATTTATGTGAGTTTACTCATTCTTCATTGTGACTATTTAAGTTGTATTATTTTTTGTCGTGCACACACACACACACACACAGCGGCCTACTGTATTTACAATATTACTGGAATACTGTGAAATGTCCTTGGATACCTTTAGTGCCTTTCAAAGGACCCATGTTATTTTTATTACTAGGCAATAGAACCTTTATTTAACCAGATGAGAAACCCATTGAGATCAAGATCTCTTTCACAAGGGTGACCTGGCCAAGAGGTCAACAGCACATGTCACAGAGCAGTTTCAAAAAAAAAAAAAATACGTTAAAACATACATTTTAAAATACATAAGAGAACTGTAAAACAAAATTTTACACCTTTTAAAAACACAGGCACTGTGCAAACGTCTCTCGCTGTCTGTCCCTCACTCTCGTGCCTAGTAATAACTCTTGTGTTATTACTAGGCAATAAGAAGAAAACATATTTTAAATGTGCTCAAATGTGTTCTAATCAGCTTTGTGCTTGACATGAGTCCAGTGACCTAATTTTGTAGTGTTTGTGGGAAAAAAAATGTTACAAATGTCTTCTACATGTATTCTTTCCACTTGGCTTGTGGTCCATACCCCACTTTTTCACCATAATTGTCTTACACCTTCTCAGGGGACACAACTACACAGAATAAACTTGGGTATTGCTGGGTTGCAATCACATGACCGAGAAGAACGTCTTGGTTTCAGGTGGAGGGCAAGAGTCCCATTAGGCTACAGTTGACATTTCATGCATCAGTGAAGATTTGGGCGTATTTTGAAAGGTTGAAAACATTGAAATTGGATTTATACATTTTTAAGAAAAAATATTTTCCACAGATTCACACCAAGGGTTCTTAAACTTAGTGCTGGGGCCCATTGGGGCCACCAAAAATATATTTTCATGTATTTTTAATATATTCTGTAAGTCTGGCACTTAAGTCATAGATAAGTTTCTTGAGCACAAAAAATATGACTAAATGGGTGAAGCTGTATTTTCATTTGTACTTCAATTTCACTGACAGTTTAGTTAAGAAACATATATATTGTTATTTTTTAGTAGTTTGGTTTATTTTAGCCCAACACAATTGAGTGTAAACGTATTTTTCATCAGTTATTTGAGTCCCTTCTTTTGCAGTATATTTAATTTGTTTTCTTATTTTTGTAATCAGCCTGACCTAAGCTTAAGGTTTATGTGTTGAATTGATGATAATTGTATTTCCTGCTACACATATTTCGGTGTTATGTACAATCCATGGTTTAGCTAGATTTCCCTGTTGTTCAGCAATGTTTGCTTTCCAATAATATTTAGCGATATCAAGATTAATTATGCTGTTGAGCCTACGAGAGATTGGTTAATCTAGTTTATTAATACTATTAAGGATATTTCCTTGACTCTAACAGATATCACCAAAGACGCTATAATGTGGTCATCTAGGTCGAATAAAGCACTTGGCTTTCCAGCACGATGACTACTAAGCTTTTCGTTTCTTTGATGACAATTGACAACGAAAACATGGTGGCTTGGATCAACAATCACAATATTTATTACTAGGACTTAACATGATATTAATTTATTTGCACAACCATAGGTCTCCATAGTTGTATTTAGGCAAAGCAACCATAACATAACTTAAAAGAACGCAAACTAAGGTGAACTCTTGTCCTTATTTAATTCTGCTCTCAAACACCAACTATATAGTGGGGGATAGACACAATTGTATCATGCAGGATTCTCAAACAAATCAAATGTTCACACAAACTTTTTACAAAGTCACCGCTGCAGACACAAGTATGGCCCGATTGTACTCAACAAGATGGGTCCAAACGATCACAGCAGAAGTGGAAGTGAGATCTACATGGTTGTATGAACACTTTCCTGCCATGGTTATTTTTATCGACATTTTAATGTTATTAATCTATCTTATGAGAGTTATTTTTTGTGTACCATTCTTTTAATGCCCAAGCTAATTGAAAAGCTATCTTTAAACTGGAAGATCACACTTGGCCACTCTCAAGTCTTGTCTCCCAGCGTTGTCCCGCTGGCTAGAAACATTGCAGACCGGTGCAAATTCAAATGGAGACACAGTTCTCTGGGATCCGTCCTCTTCCTGTCAGCGGCCTTCCTGTTCCACTCCAAGTAAGGGGGTTCCCTCGACCTCGGTCATCGTTTGCAGGCGGAGAAGTCATCCAAGGAAGTTTCACAGTGGGGCTCCTCCTCTCCAACAAGTATGCACCTCTGTCCGTGAACGAGAAGCCGGTTGCCCGTGACCTGCACCGGAAGCCACATCTGCCACACCTGCCACAGACACTGCGGCCTTCCATACAGCTACCTGCGCTTCAGCAGACGAATATCCAACAGAGGGCTGTCGGCCGCCTTCCTTCTCCTTCCAGCGCAAGCGGCTGGTTAAGGACACGGTGCGATGGCAACCCACCTGCTCCCCTCACCTGATGAGGGATCACAACCGGGGCACTGCTGCAGGTGGCGGGGTACCTGAGGCAGCTTTCCCCCCTGACGATCATGTGGATGTATCCAAAACCCTCATTATTGGTGATTCCATCGTGCATCACGTCCGCATGAGTTCACCCTGCCATTCCCCAGTGCCACAGTTATGGACATAACGGAGAAAATACCGGACATCCTGAAATCCCACACATGAACAAAAACGATCATCATCCACGCAGGAACAAACGACATCCGTGGGCAGCAGTTTGAACTTCAAGATCAGGATTTCATCCACCCCCTCAACACCGTCGCACAGTTCAAGGTAAACACTTTTGTCTCCAGTCCCACTTCCACCTCGCGGCAGAGGGATAGGCAGCTTCAGCAGGCTGCTTAGCTTCAACACATAGCTCTCCTCTGCCTGTCGTTCTCACAATGTCGGCTTCATCGGAGACACGCCATCTCTTTGGGCCATTTAACGTACACTATTTGTGGGGAAAAAAGCAATACCCTTATTTATTCATAGTTCAATAACTGAGAAGACTTGAAATATTTCCCACATTAATGCATAGTGTATTGCAGACATGAAATAAATTTAGTTTGAAAACTAATTTCTCCAGGACACATAACACAGTGACAAGTCCTGTTGACGTACCTCTGAAAGGGCAACAGTCTTCTCTTTCTGATGTGAAATTCTGAGGTCTTGCACACACCTAAAGTTGGTTTGTTTATGAGCCTTTACTGACTTTGCATTCCGAAATGTTTGACCTGTATAAAAACTGACTCCGTTGACGATCGAGATACAGGACATGTTCGGCAGCTTGCTTAAATCTCGTCTATTGGACGTGCTCTTATCAATTCCAGATTAGATAAATTCCACCAATTGTACTTATTTTTCAAGGTAGGCCTTTGGAACAGGCTCCAGTTTGTTTCGGTACAGTCCCGATATTTTTTTTTTCTTTCGTACGTTCCATTTTAATCCAGTTTGTCACTCTCTCTCACAATACCGCTGGTTGAGTACAGCCATGTAAACAAAAACTTTGTCCGGCATGGCTTACTAGCCACAACAATGCACAATGCCAAATCACGTGCCCGAAGAGCCTTCTTCCCTGCTGGCTGAAAGGTGAGGGGTGTACTCAGTTTTTTTGAGATAGGGCCTACTGTACATAAACACACTCTCTTCTTTTGTAAATAATCGTATTGTTTTCCAATGATAATAGATTTGTTGTAATTTTGCATTTCCCAGACCTACATTGGAAACATGCTACTGTCCATCAACCCCTACAAACCCCTGCATATCTACTCAGAAGAACTGAGACAGCAATACCAGGGTAGAGAGCAACAACAAAACCCCCCGTAAGCAACCTTTGCTGCTTTTAAAATTTTTTTAAAGACAAAAGCCTCAATTAACTATTTTTCTCTCCTCTAGGCATGTGTACGCTATCGCTGACAATGCCTTCAGACAATCCCAGGCATCCACCCAGGAGCAGTGCATTATCATAAGGTACTGACAGTTATGAAATACACTACACTACAAACATGTCATGACAAACACTGTCAAGATTAACAGTTTTCAGCAACATTTTATCATATTTATTTAGGGCTGGCAAAAAAATTAAGTAGAAAGACTTAGGATTTGCCAAAAAAGCATCTTGTGCAGGTACAGACTGCTTTGGCTCAGTACATTATGACTGTAAATAATGACTCTACACTTCAAAAATAAAACTCTAATGACGATTAAATACAGTCAGTGGATCTCTTCAAATTGATTCAGCATTTGCGTTTCACAAATTCATACATTTTTGGTCAGAAAAGGTATTTTTTTAATTTGTATTTATTACTTCTCTGAGAACAAGCAGTTTTCCCCCTAAGTCTGTAGAAATTTATAGAGCATGAGATGCTCTATTAAATGCATAATACAGTATACAGTATGGCATACATGTACATTGGTAACTCATCTTGGTCCAAAGTGGACCAAATCGGTTTTTTTTAGAAATCAGATTTTTTCCACCTGACTGTTTACCGTATTTTTCGGACTATAAGTCGCAGTTTTTTTTCATAGTTTGGCCGGGGGTGCGACTTATACTTAGGAGCGACTTATGTGTGAAATTATTAACACATTACCGTAAAATATCAAATAATATTATTTAGCTCATTCACGTAAGAGACTAGACGTATAAGATTTCATGGGATTTAGCGATTAGGAGTGACAGATTGTTTGGTAAACGTATAGCATGTTCTATATGTTATAGTTATTTGAATGACTCTTACCATAATATGTTACGTTAACATACCAGGCATGTTCTCAGTTGGTTATTTATGCCTCATGTAACGTACACTTATTCAGCCTGTTGTTCACTATTCTTTATTTATTTTAAATTGCCTTTCAAATGTCTATTCTTGGTGTTGGGTTTTATCAAATAAATTTCCCCAAAAAATGCGACTTATACTCCAGTGCGACTTATATGTTTTTTTCCTTCTTTATTATGCATTTTCGGCCGGTGCGACTTATACTCGGGAGCCACTTACACTCCGAAAAATACGGTAGTTTACAAGTAAAATGGGATCTTCCTCACACGCCAGTATAAACGCTCACAGGCCCCAATGTGGCCCTGACATCAGTTGAAAAAAGTGAAAGCAGGAAGTTGACCGACTTTCGTGAATTAACAAGGAATTCGCTACTACAGGGGACAACATAGACGCCACCGATCCTCGTGTTAATGGGTTTGTGCCGTGGCTGTTATGTGGAAGAGTAGTCAGAGGATGGAAAACAACTGCAGGAGGAGGAAGAAGAGGATTGCAAAAAAGGAAAGTGATCATGCTGCGCACATGCATGACGTAGCTCAACCGAAGATGACCTAAAGGTTGCAAACGTTTAGACTGCAGTCACATTTGAAAAGATCAGATTCCTAACAGTTTCGAAATGCCTCCCGATGTGGCCTAAATATGATGCGAAAATATCAGATTTGAAACCATTTAGAGCATTTAGACTGTCCAGAAACTATCCGATTTGTGTCACTTGAGGGCAGATAAATCAGATATGGTGTAAACGGAGCAAATGAGTTCGGTAAGAGCAAAGGGGGGTGGCTGGCTGTGCATCTACACACAGGATGATTGGAGCGCAAACTGTAAAATTGTCTACAACCACTGCTGCCAGATCGAGAGGTCATCTCAGTAGTATGCAAACCTTTCTACCTGCACAGAGAGGTCACTGATGTATTTCATACAGCTGTTTGCATACCAACCCAAGCTAACGTTATCTTAGCCCTCTCCCTATTGCATGATGCTATCAACAGGCCGATGCTGGCCCATCCAGAACTAGCTATTGTTATGGCTGGGGACTATCAAAGACTGCTTGAATAATGTGCTCCCCAGATTTGTGCAATACGTACAGTGCCCGACTCAAGGTGAGAATACCTTTGACCAGGTTTACTCTAATCTGAAGCCAACCTACAAGACTGTTCCTCACCCTCACCTGGGCACGTCTGACAACCTCTCCATGCTTCTTATTCCTGCCTACACTACCGTCTAGAAGATGAGCAAAACAGGACCTTTAAGACTTGATCAGAGGGGAAACTTTTCCAGCAGCAGGACTGCTTCCAGACTACGGCATGATCAGTGTTCGACCATCTGGAGCTACAGAAATGGACAGATGCTGTGCTGTCTTATATTGAACACTGTTCAGACACTGTCAAAATTGTGGATGACTACAGAGGTCAAGGCACTTTTGAAAACCCGCAACGGCGTGGCGCAGTGGAAGAATGGCCGTGCGCGACCCGAGGGTCCCTGGTTCGATCCCCACCTAGTACCAACCTCGTCATGTCCGTTGTGTCCTGAGCAAGACACTTCACCCTTGCTCCTGATGGGTGCTGGTTAGCGCCTTGCATGGCAGCTCCCTCCATCAGTGTGTGAATGTGGGTGTGAATGGGTAAATGTGGAAGTAGTGTCAAAGCGCTTTGAGTACCTTGAAGGTAGAAAAGCGCTATACAAGTACAACCCATTTATCATTTATTATTTAACTCTGCCTTCCACTCTTGGTACAGAGAGCAATACGGCCTCTCCTGAACTCAGGAGAGGCATCAGGGCTGCGAAAGTGGTGTATAGGAGGAAAGTGGAGGCACACCTGCACAACAAAGACTTGCGGCGAATGTGGCAAGGCATCCAACATTTGACGAGTTACAAAAGTAACACATCGGCAGCCAACAACACAGAAGACTCGCTAGCAAGGCAACTTCTTTCACTTCTTTGCCCTTTTTAAATCATCCAGACCAGCCCTACTCCAGATGCCTCTCCTACCCTCAAGTCCTCAACTCCTTACCCTTCAAGAACATCAGGTGAGCACTGAAGACTAATAACCTGCACAAAGTAGCTCGTCATGGTGGCATGCTGGGCAAGGTGCTTGAAGACTGTGCAGACCAGCAGATAGGGATATTCAATTCATCCATGGCACAAGTTCAAATCTCGCTCTGATTTAAGGCAGCCAGTGTCATCCTAATCCCTAAGAGGAAAGCCATAAAATATTTTAAATGACTGCAGATCAGTGACACTGACGTCTGTGGTTATGAAGTGTTTTGAAAGGCTTGTTCTCCAATACATGAAAGCCTGCCTCCCCCAGAATTTGGATCCACATCAGTTTGTCTACAGGCCAAACCACTCCACAGAAGACGCCGTGCCACAGCTCTCCACTCAGCTATGAAACATCTGGAACTCCCGGATACTTATAACAGGATGCTGTTCAAAGATTACAGCTCAGCGTTCAATACCATCACACCTGACAACCTGGTGGAGAAGCTGAACTTTCTGGGTCCAATCCCCCCCACCATCATCTGTTCCTGGATAAAAAAATGTTCTGACCAACCGACCTCAGGTTGTTGAGGTGGGTCAAATAGGCTCCTCTACCATGTCACTCATCACTGGCTCCACTCAGGGCTGAATGTTAAGCCCCCTCCTGTATGCCCTATATTACGTACGTATGACTGTATCCCCATGTATCCCTCGAAGACCATCATCAAGTTCACCGACGACACCACAGTGGTGGGCCTGATCACAGGGGGTGATGAAACAGCCTACAGAGAGGAAATACTGGCGCTGGCAGGGTGGTGCGCCAAGACCAACTTGAGGCTGAATGCCACACAAACCAAGAAGATTGTCATTGATATTATGAGACAGAGAGGGGAACATGCTCCACTTTTAGCAAATGGAGCATGTGTGGAGACCTCCTTTACAATGCATCCGGAAAATATTCACAGTGCTTGACTTTTTCCACAATTTGTTATGTTGCAGCCATATTCCAGAATGAAATAAATGCATTTTGTTTTCACAATTTCACACACGGTACCCCATAGTGACCATGTAAAAAAGTTTTTAAATAATTTTTTGCTAATTTATCAAAAATGAAAAATGAAGAAATCATATGTACATAAGTATTCACAAGCTTGTTTACTTTGTACTTTGTTGATGCACCATTGGCAGAAATTACAGCCTCAGGTATTTTTTAATATGATGCCACATGCTTGGCACACCTATCTTTGGGCAGTTTTGCACATTCCTCTGTGCAGCACCGCTACATCAGGTTGGATGGGAAACACCGGTGTGCATCAATTTTCTGATCTCTCCAGAGATGTTCAACCAAAGTAATATCTGGGCTCTGACCGGGTCATTCAAGGACTTTTACAGAGTTGTCCTGAAGCCATTCCTTTGACATCTTGACTGTGTGCTTAGGGTCATTGTCTTGCTGAACAATGAACCGTCGCCCGCAGTCTGAGTTCAAGAGCGCACTGGAGCAGGTTTTCATTAAGATGTCTTTACCTTTCCACATTCATCTTTCCCTCTATCCTGCCACTTAAAAACATCCCCACAGTATGATGCTGCCACCTCCATACCTCACTGTAGGAATGCTATTGAACTGGTGATGAGTGGTGCCTGGTTTCCTCCAAACATGGCACCTGGCATTTACGGCAAAGAGTTCAATCTTTTTCTCATCAAACCAGATATGTTTGTTTCTCATGGTCTGAGAGTCTTTCAGGTGTATTTTGGCAAAGTTTTACAAAGTAATGGCTTCCGTCTGGCAGAGATGGTTGTCTTTCTGGAAGGTTCTCCTCTCTCCACAGAGGAATGCTGTAGCTCTGACAGAGTGACCATCAGATTCTTGGTCACCCCCCTGACTACGGCCCGTCACCCCCGATCACACAGCTAGCTCTAGGAAGAGTCCTGGTGCATCAAGATTCTGATTAAAAACCCAGGAACCCCACTTTTAGACAATTCAAAACATAACTTTACATGATTAACTACACTCAGTAGAACTATCTCTAGTACTATGGACAGGACACTGGCCATGCCTACTGGCCTGAAATTATCTGAACTGTTTAGCTTCCGCTGCTGCTCACTGCTCCCCTCACCTGCCACGGGGTGAACCAGGAGTCAAATACAGAGGGTGATTTCACCACACCTAGTGTGTGTGTGACTATCAGTGGTACTTTAACTTTAACTCTAACTTTCCCACTTTATCTTTGATAACAGGTACAAACACAGCAGATAGCATAGAATCAGGTAACACTCCATGGACAAAATAAAACCTGTATAACACACAGCTGCACTATTATCCAAACCACAGGCCTTATCTCTAAACTTCAAAATTGCTTTGTATTTGTCAGTTGAAGGGATAATTACATCATCACTGTTTCCTATGGGAGAAATTTGTCACGAGCGAGCATGGCTGCGGTAGTTGTGACCTCAAGATGCAGGAGAAAGGTGGCGAAGTGCAGGTTAGAGTATTTTTATTATAGCACAAGAAAGTGCAGCAGGGCAAACTGTGCATGTTCAACAAAGCAACATAACAGTAACGTAACAAAGACAATCTTCCAGCCCCGACTGCAGGGCAGGCTGGTATAAGGAAGCCTGATTGGCAACCATGAACAGGTGTGCTCAGGTTGCCAATCAGATACAGGTGAGGAAAACACCGCTCAGGAAAAGTGGTGTAGCCAGACAGGAAGTGAACAAAAATAAGCGTGTTGGACAGGAAACAAATACACAAAAACATTTCAGACCTGACACGACAGGTCGTGACACATTTGTTTGGTTTTCAAATTCATTCAATGCATATAAAAAAAACCTAAGTACCACTGTACTTGCGTTTTTCCACTATTCACGAGTGATCTTGGAATGTAACCCCTCCCCACAAATAGCAGTGGTCCAGTACCTGAAATAAAGTTTTAAAGTATTTTTTGTTGACTAAAAATGCCTTATATATTATTATAATTAGGCACTTTTTATGTTGAACAATGTGATTATCTTAATATTGATCCTGAAATTTGTGATGTATACTGTAGACACTATTACTTTAATTCTAAATTGTACCTTTAACTTTGGAAGTTCTACTGTATAGGGGATCCAGAAGGAGCCAAACTAGTGTGGTAAATTATATCGTATACAATTTTCTCATATGATTGTAGTAGCATGTGTTTGTATTTGATCACATAATCCTTTAGAGGATTATTCTACTAAGGTCAAAAGTGCACATGTCCATCACAAATGCTCCAGAGAGGGGTGGTTTTTTCCCCCAGGACATTGAGGAACTTAAGGGATAGCAGCAGTTGGATTTTAGGAGGAAGTGTAAAGACATTAGCAACATCTGGAAGGAAGTTCTCACAAGTAGGAGTAGAGATCAGGGCTCGAAGGTCACCCGACTCAAACCGATCACAGAAAATAGGCTGACTGGCCCAGCAACAAACTGGGCTTTGTCCATACTACCTGGCTCCATGGCTAGAGTTACGAAGAGTGGGGGTCTTCGTGTAAAAGGTACAGTATTTAAAGACTGTGGTCCGAGAAGACAGCCGGAGAGTAATCCGGCCCATACTTTTTCTCCTGGAGCTGCAGCTCCAGTCTGAGGCTCGCTGAAACAAATAAAGCTTTTTGTTCGACGATTCCTCGTTGGGGTCTTCTTGGCTCATCACCCATCACACGACCAACAAATATATAACACTAGCACAAGGGGTGGGACAGAAACAGCAATTGTGTTCATCCAACTGTGTGGATGTTATATGTATGGTCCACATTCATTGTCATCATGATGCCAAAATGACAATAACGTGTGACAGTCTGTATTTAATTACTAACCTTGCAGTGGTCAGAGCGGTGCAGGAAAGACTGAGGCTACCAAGTTGGTCGTCCATTACATTGCTACCATGTATCAGAGCAGAAGCGTCGACCTGCATCAGGTATTGCACTGTAAACATATTCAAATCTCAACCAGTTTTGATAAACAAACTGAAATAGCAACTGAGAATGTATTTGTAGTATGTATAGCTCAATTGTCCTCAATTAACACTAGCCTATGGACGTCTTTGCCATTCTGGAGAGTTTCGGGAATGCGAAGACCAGCCTGAACAACAACTCCAGCCGCTTTGGAAAATACATCCATATTCACATTCTCCGGTAAGACCAGCCAATCTTTTCTGTAAATCCTTGCCACCAATAGGCCTTTTTCCACCGTAGGAACTTTTTTTTTTAGGAACTTTAACATTAACTCGGGTAGATGAAATACCCCGCTGTGTTTCCTGCAAAAACTACCCGGGCAGATTTATTTCCAGAGGAGCTATTTTTAGTTCCTGTCAACAAGGTGGGACTTTGGAAAGGTCCTAGGATTTTCTAGGAGCATACTGTGCTGTCGAATGCTGGTTGAACACAGTTGGGGGCGTTCCTAAAAACTTTGTTTTCCTCCAAAACGACCGCCAATACAGTATGCAAGAGGACTTGTTTATTTGTTATTTCTTGTGTATTTCTATTAAAACATCATTTACAACTGGGAGAAAAAGGAACAATAGAAACATTCGACGACCAGGAACTTTTGTGTGTGTGCTGAAGAAAGCTGATTAGTGGAAGTATCTTGATGGTTTTTTTTACATAGCCATAGTGTTTAAACTAGTATTACATTTAATGCTCTTTTCTATTTTTTACAAGCCTAATTTCAATACCCAAAGCTATGAGAAGTGGATGGACTCTCTTAAACGTACTTACTAAAAAAGTATGAAGTATTCAGCCGTACTTTGAAGCGGCGAGGCAAGCGTTTTACTGGCACCCGACAACCTCAATGTTTGGGGATAGATGTGAAATAAAGGACGAGTGTACCAAAGGTAAATTACATCAAATAGTAACCATTCACTTTGTTGAATGCTGTAAAAGTAGTCAGTGACACACCATTTGTGCAGTTATTAACATCAACCAATGGTAACCGAATGGTAATGTTAACAGGCTCAGGCTAAATCTGATGTGTTTATGTTGTTGCAGTGAAATGAACACTGACGTTTATTTTTTATATACTGTTATTTACAGCCTCATAAATGCATCATTTACTGAGGGGACGACTTTCTGACTGTGGGACACTGTGGTCAAAAGCCTGACTTTATGTAAAATTTGGTACACTTTATTTTTTTATATTATATCGTTTTATATCTTATTGCTTTGTATTCCACAAATGTATTTACTTACACTTTAGTAAAAAAAATATGACTTTTGTTTATTTACATGGTATTAGTGTACCACTAATTAATACGTCATCAGCCCGATTTGTATAAATTACCCAGGAACCTTAAAGTTCCTCAACTTTTGGTAGAAAAAGGTCTATTGTTTCCCATTGTGTAATAAGGGGTGTCCACATTGCGGCCCACAGTTAGTTTTGTAGGACTGAAATTAACAACATTATGGAGTATTATATTGGCCCTGCGATGAGGTGGTGACTTGTCCAGGGTGTACCCCGCCTTCCGCCCGAATGCAGCTGAGATAGGCTCCAGCACCCCCCGTGACCCTGAACGGGACAAGCGGTAGAAAATGGATGGATGGATGGAGTATTATGGCCAAGCAGAAGACTAAAAAGGAAAATTGCCAAAATACAGTACAGGCCAAAAGTTTGGACACCTCTTCTCATCATGAATATTTACATTGTCAGTGAACATGCATGTTTTATATTCTAGTTTCTTCAAAATAGCCACTCTTTGCTCTGATTACTGCTTTGCACACTCTTGGCATTCTCTCGATGAGCTTCAAGATGTAGTCACCGGAAAGGGTTTTCACTTCACAGGTGTGCTTGAAACTGTTTATATATAATTGATCAATCAGTGTCTGTCTTGAAGGGGTGGTGTAGCCCAGCTAAAGTGTGATTGTTAAATCTCTAATGCACAAAGGCCGCATTATCAAGCACCACACTCTTTGCATTTTTTTAAAAGTAATTTAGATGTTTCTCTTCTCTAAAGGTGGTGGTTTCAATTCAAGTTTTTTTGCATTGATCTCGGGTTTCATGATGTTGCAGCTGCAGATGTGCTGACTTACCTGTCATAATAGTGTGGGTGTAGTTGTCAGAAAAATATATCATGCTAATATTGGCAGGAGTGGCAGAACTGTGTTTTTTTTTTTTAAGATAATTAGCTTAACCTGTCTTAAATGATACGCCATGTTGGTTGTTGTCGTGTGATATGAAAGGAGTTTGCACTTTACTTTTTTGGGATCATCTTTAACCTTTTGTAGTAAAGTGAAGTACTTCTTATGATGCTCAACTAGAACCTTTAATGAAGCCCAGCACACAGATACAACATACACAGCCGTTAGCTCTACTGCTGTCAAAAAACTGCTAGCCCCGTTGCCTAGGACCCCACCTGAACCCCTGGTGGTGGTCCCGGTGCTGCCTGAACAAAAAGGCATTTTAACATTACAACATTCCCTCCACCCATAGTCCAGTCAAATATTCATAGTACCCTCTTAGTGTAATACACAACCCCCAGAAATCACTGAGTCTGTATGAGAACATAGTCCTTAAGATATGATGGAGGTTTCCTTTGGCGAGCGGTGTCCCTGACTCCCACTTCTGCATCCTGTGGTTGATCGTCTGGTTCCGGCTCATCGGGTTCCTGATCAACTAGTTCCTGATCAACTGCTCCTGGTGGTGCTGAATGGAAATCCTCTGGAAAACTGTCCTTTGATGTGTCACGAAGAGTTTCCTTCTGATCATAACGTGGACGAATCTGATCCTGATGTCTTCTCACCAGCTTGCCATCTTGAGTTTTTGCTGTCCAAGAAACTGGACCAGTCCTCTCCACGAGTCTCGCCTGAATCCATTTCTGGCCTGCATATCCTCGTATGTATACGGCCTCGCAGTCTGTGAACACTCGGTCCCTGGCCCTTTTGTCATGGTTCTGTTTTTGTTTTGCCTGGTTTGAGCCCACTTTGTCTGACAGTGCTGGCCGGACCATGTCCAGCTGCGTTCGCAATCTCCTGTTCATTAGCAGCTCCGCAGGCGTAATGCCGGTTGTAGTCTGAGGGGTTGATCTGTATTCAAACAAGAACCTAGACACCTTTGTTTCCACACTTCCCTCCCCTATCTTCTTGATGGCTTCCTTGAAGACCCGCACAGCGCGCTCCGCACAGCCATTTGAGGACGGGTGGTATGGGGCTGTTGTCACATGTTTTACGCCATTTTTCCTGAGGAAATTTTCAAACTCTGCACTGACCAGACTTGGCCCATTGTCTGTAACCAGACTTGCTGGGATGCCATGAGTGGCAAATATGTTTCTCAATTTCTCAATAGTTATTGAGGAGGTTATGGACTGCATTGGGATGACCTCCAGCCACTTGGAGTAAGCATCGATGACAATCAAAAACATTTTTCTTAGAATGGGCCTGCAAAAATCCAAATGTAGTCTCATCCATGGCTGATTTGGCCACTCCCAGGGATGCAGCGGCGCGGCCGGAGGTGTGGCCTGGTTAGCTTGACATGTATGGCATCTGCGCAGTGCTGCCTCCAACTCCTCATCCATGTTGGGCCACCACACGTAACTCCGGGCTAGGGACTTCATCCTTGAGACCCCTGGATGAGCTGCATGTAGCTCTTCCGTCATTACCTGCCGACCGTGAGGTGGTATTACCACTCTTGTCCCCCACAGAAGGCAGCCATCCTCCACACTCAGCTCATGCTGTCTTTTCATATACGGCTTCACTCGTGGATCAGCACATACCTTGGGCCAGGAACCATGTAACAGCCATTGTTGCACTCTGGACAATATTGGATCTCGTCTGGTCCAGTCTCGGATCTGCTTGGCTTGCAATGGTGTGCCATTCATGTGTTCCATCAGCATTATTACCTCTTCCTCGCGTGGTGTACTGCTGGGCATGACTGGTAATGGGAGTCGGCTTAAGGCATCAGCGTTCCCATGTTTCGAGCCTTCCTTGTATTCTAAGGTGTATTCATAAGCTGCCAAAAGAAAGGCCCACCTCTGCATTCTGGCTGCCGCCAACTGTGGAATGCTTTTGCTCTCACCCAAAAGACCCAGCAGCGGTTTGTGATCTGTGATGATTGTGCAGTGCTTGCCGAAAAGATATTGATGACATTTTTTTAGGCCAAACATGATGGCTAGTGCCTCCTTTTCCAATTGAGAGTAACCCCTCTCAGCCACTGTTAGTGAGCGGGACATGTATCCAATGGGCTTCTCTGAACCATCTGTGAAACGGTGAGATAGAACGGCCCCCACACCGTATGGCGAAGCATCACAGGCCAGATAAAGTGGCTTTCCGTCATCAAAGTGTATCAATAGTTTATCAGATTGGAGACACTTTTTTGCTGCCTCGAATGCTCGACTCTGATTCGTCGTCCATTTCCACGCATTTCCCTTTCTCAACAGTTCGTGTAAAGGCTCCAAGGTGGTGGATATGTTTGGCAAGAATCTGTGATAGTAATTTAGCATTCCAAGGAACAATTTCAATTGTGTCTGGTCAGTTGGCTGAGGAGCATTTACAATGGCTTCAACTTTATCCGCCACTGGATGGATACCGTTGCAGTTAATTTTGTAACCGAGATACACTACCTCGGGTGCCATGAACACACATTTTTGTCGTCGCAAGCGAAGGCCTGCAGCTGCAATTCTCTCAAGCACCTCTCCGAGATTTTTTAAGTGGCTAGCATCATCCTTCCCTGTCACTAAGATGTCGTCCACTCTCACCACTACTTGAGGCAGTCCTTGCAATAGACCATCTGTCACGTTCAAACACTGAGGACATCTATTAAACAAGACAAAAGGCAAGGAATCAAACAGAGACAGAATTCAATTTGGACTCAATTGAGGAGAGACATGGCCACTGCACTCTCTGTACAGTCCTGCACCACGCTCTGACGAAGAAGGTTTTCGTCTCCTCTTTATTACAATATTCAATGTTCACGCACCAACACATGTCTCAGCAGGAATGGGGAGTATGTTAAACAGTCATTGTTTTCGTTCGCTTTGAAGACCAAGAAGTGGGATTTCTCGGGCTTGGGCTCTTCCTGGATCCAGCTGGGGCAGGTGTTGGAGGACAATGGATAACCCCTCCCGTCTCCTGACCACAGTGACTTCAAGAGGGCAGTGGGTCGTAAACAGCATTGACCTCGGTTATCAAATAGTTGGAAGAGAGTTTGTGAAATACTTCAGAGAGAGTTCGTTTAACACTTCAAAGAGAGTTCCTCTGGAAGTTGAGCAGATCCTGCCATCTGTCCGTGTTGAAATCACAGTGGCGTTTCACGAGCATTCTTCCTCTTGTTAGGCCTCGAAAGACAGCATTCATAATACAACGTTTCTTTTGTGATAACTTACAAACAATTATTCCAAAAATTCCCTCCTGTTTATCGCAAAAACGTTCCCATAATCTCCTTATCCCTAATAACTTCTTCTTGCAATTTTCAGTTAATGGTTAATTTCCTTACGACAAAGTTATGTTTACACTCAGAATTGAACATACATCCTGGTAGGTATCATCGTCTTCAGATTCATCTTCCTTGTCGTCCACCAGGAAGTACATCTGAACAGTTTTATCATCTGCTGGGCTAATCGCTGTGGTAATCAGACGGTTAAACAGAGAACAGACAGGGAATACAACAACATCCACACAACGTCAGTATTGCTGAACACGGCCATAGATACTAGATACCAAAGACTTGTATTTGCCGAAACCGTCCATCCACCCATCCAACATAGATGTATCTATGCCTGAATGCTCTTTCAGTTTACCGTTAAGGGTGTGCAGGCCTACCAGTGCTTTGGTCAGGCTACTTTCTGCATCAGTGCAGTTTGGTACGAACATGCAACACTGTTCACCAAATATTGCGCACACGCCCCCTTTTTTGCGTCATACGGTTTTGAAAAGCC
Organism: Nerophis lumbriciformis; assembly: GCF_033978685.3. Classification (NCBI taxonomy): domain Eukaryota; kingdom Metazoa; phylum Chordata; class Actinopteri; order Syngnathiformes; family Syngnathidae; genus Nerophis; species Nerophis lumbriciformis. The sequence goes on along the minus strand of NC_084558.2, from coordinate 24,171,457 downwards.
ATAAAGAAGGTGGCGGTGGCGAGTTGATTAGTTACGGCTTCAAGTCTTAATTTTCCAATCTCTGTACATTGTAGTGGACGTAGTTTATTCTGTCAACATTCTTGTTAATCGTACACCACCAGTAGACGTATGATTCAAATCCAGCTGCAACTTGATTTACCAATTTATAGTCGTCAGATATACTTCTTTGGACACCCATCAATATAAGTTGGATCTACAACACTTTGCCAGTTTACATCATCTCTAGTTATTTTCCAATGTTCAGATATCAAACTGTTAAGGCGTGTTAACAATTCTTGTACAAATATTGACACATTTACTATGTGTATGCAGTTATCTGATGATACGTTTCCTAACTGTTGTACAGAGCCTTGCATGTTAATGCAGGTATAATTAGCTTGTTCACATATTTATCAAATATTGGTTTCTGTTTTGTCTCTTTAGCTACATGGTCAATTTTGTTTTGCTCATTACTTCAATTCAACTTTTTTTTGACTCATCTTGAGTAATTGTCTGGGCTTATACATACAACACAATCAGTTTTTGTAGCCTTTCCCACTTGCTCCGCCATAAGGAACAAATTAATTACCAAAACAGGAACCAATTATTATCACATTTTGACACACCATCAAATGGTATATTTACAACTGTGACAGTGGAATTTGTAGTGTGCTAGATAACATGTCCCTTTGATAACACAAATACAATCCCAAATACCTTTTTTTTCCCCATTATATGACCTTTTTAAATACAATCCCAAATACTTTTTCTCATTATATGACCTTTTTACTATGTGCTAAGTGTACTCAGCTTGGTCTTTCCACTATCTTTCAAATGGTGTTAGTCCTGTTGTACTTGTAATGTTAATGTACATTTTTACTAAATATTTGCATAATGCTTTTGCTACTATCAGCACATCTGCTTTTCCTTTAGGAAATATTTCTACCTACTTTGAAAATGCATCTACTATGACCAGACAATAATGTTTTCCTTCACTCTTATTTAGTTAATTGCCTAGATGTTTTATACAACATTTTTTTTTATAAGAATTAAACTATAGGAAGTATAGTACTTCTGTATAAGGGTATTCATATCCCTCCTGTTGAGCCATGAGTTCAATCATGGCTCAAAACTGCTACCCACTTATAGAGATTTTTTGGTAAGATTAGTTTATTGTCTGGACATACATAGATGTCTTCTTTGATCAACGTGACTCCGTTTTTTAAATCCATTTATCTTTTTCTTTTGGAGTACTTTGTTGTTGCATATCTTTTAGTATATCATTATTCATGTCACTAGTTTGTCGTTTGAAATTTGTATTTCCTTTTCTGTTGCTTGTTTTGCTGTTTTGTCAGCAAACACATTTCCTATTGATACTGTGTCTGTTCCTTTGGTGTGTGTCGCACATTTGCATATTGCTATTTTAGCTGGTAGCTGTACTGCTTCTACTAATTATTTTAATAGTTCTCCATGTGTTACAGGTTTTCCTGTTGACTTTATCATTTCTATATTTTGGCTATCTTTATATATATTGTGACCTTTTGATCTTTCATTACTTTACATGCTTCTATTAGTGCTTCTAGTTCTGCCGCTTGCATTGAGCAATTTGATGGTCATTTGATAGCTTTCAAAATTTTCATTACTGTAACAATCGCACATTCTGTTCTATTTTTATTTCACAGAATGCTGCTTTAGCTTCTGAATTCCACTCTACAGATGATTAAATTTTACATTATTTGCTTCTTTGTTTGTGGTTTTTGTACTTGTTGTACTTTGTTTTTCTATTTTCCACAATAGTGCGTCCATTTTTGTTTAGAGAACGTCCTAGTTTCTTTACTTGTCTTTTGCATGATTGTACTTTTATTTTGCTTATTTTGTGTCTTTCACTATGTAGATGATTTAATAACGCTAATGTTATTTTTCCTCCTAATTCAAATGTTATACATATTACTTTATGTATTTTTTTAAGTAATGTTTTAAACTCACTTAACTGTCTATATGCCACTTAATCTATACTTTTAAACTCTGAATTTACATTTTTCCCATTGTTTATATTTTTTATTTGCAATTATTATTCAATAATATTTAAAGCAATCAGTTGTCTATCGCTAGCTGATAGTTTTCCTGATTGCCATACCTTCTTATTTATTCTATGTTATGTCCTTATCTTATCTTAGCTCAACACTCAGATGTATGGTGTTGCAAATGTCTAAAACATAATCTAACTTAAAAATGTTATACTACACTTCAAAGTTAAACCTACTTTAAACATGTAATAAATTCATTTTCACACCTCCCCCACTGCGCCACGCACACACACACACACACACGGTGGTGTGTAAGTGCGTGAGTGCACTCTTAAGGGCAAAGGTCAGCAACACTTGAAGAGATTTCTCTTCTTTTTTCTCTCTTCTTTCCTCAGCTAATAACCATGTAACCCACTTTATCATTTTATCATACTATACATCTCAACTCTTATTATAGTTATTAATCTTAGGTTTTTATTTGTTCCATTATTTAATTATGCATATACATATTTGTATATATAAAAGCGCTCTTTATATATCCAAACATACATGTATATCTTCAGTCTACCTTTTCTTCATCTCTTATTTCAATACCCCCATTATCTCTCTTTCGCATTAGTTTATTTCATTTTGCATTAATTCTTCTTATTGATTTCTTCCCATTTCTTCATCTATTTTTACTTTTATCTCATTTTAGCACTTTGAGATTTTTCTCCTATTTGCTTTTCCTTTTAACCTATTTTTATTTTTATTTGAACCTCCAGGGTTTTTACACAATTTGTACCTGGAAAGATACACACTTAAACACACACTAACAAACAAACAAACAAACAAACATATTTACAGCGATCTTACCACCAATGGCATACGCTGACAACATGACTAATTGGTGTTGTCTTTTAACAGTCATGCTGAGTTACTTTGATTGTTAATTTTTTATTTTTTTTTCAGGACAGTTTCTTGCAAAATGTCCCTCTTTGCCACAACGCCAACACGCAGTAGAGTGTAACCGCTGTCTTTGTTGTGGTCTCCTATTTTGGTTTAAATAGATTGTAGTAGACCATATTAGATCTGCGTTTCTTTGGGTTCCTCTTTCCATTTTGAGAATTTGGAGTAATCCGTCGTCCCCTACAGAGCCGAATTTATAAGGATTACTTTTGTCTTGTTTGTAAGATAGTGGTTTAACTTATTATTGTGGTACACATCGCTTCTACTGGAGATGGTTCCCCAGTGGAGGTGTCTTGCCTAGAGCATCCACAATAACCCACTATTCTCACAACTTTATATACCGTATTTTCCGCACTATAAGGCGCACCTAAAAACCACAAATTTTCTCAAAAGCTAACAGTGCGCCTTATAACCCGGTGCGCTTTATTACGATTCATTTTCATAAAGTTTCGATCTCGCAACTTCGGTAAACAGCCGCCATCTTTTTTCCCGGTAGAACAGGAAGCGCTTCTTCTTCTACGCAAGCAACCGCCAAGGTAAGCACCCGCCCCCATAGAACAGGAAGCGCTTCTTCTTCTACTGTAAGCTACCGCCCGCCCCCGGAAGAAGAAGAAAAAACGCGCGGATATCACCGTACGTTTCATTTCCCGTTTACATCTGTAAAGACCACAAAATGGCTCCTACTAAGCGAAAAGGATCCGGTTCATAAAAAGACGCAATCTCTCCATCCGCACACGGATTACTACCGTATTTCACAGCAACTGATATTCCTGTGAACCGCACTGTGGAACGGGAGCACGTACGGTGAATATTCGCACCACAGGGAATGAGAAGTCATCCTTCACTGTGGTTCTAGCTTGCCATGCTAACTTCCACCCATGGTGATATTCAAAAGGAAGACCTTGCCAAAAGAGACCTTTCCAGCCGGCGTCATCATAAAAGCTAACTCGAAGGGATGGATGGATGAAGAAAAGATGAGCGAGTGGTTAAGGGAAGTTTACGCGAAGAGGCCGGGTGGCTTTTTTCACACAGCTCCGAAGGCGAACACACCTTCACTAAGACGGGCAGACAGCGCCGGACGACATACGCCAACATTTGCCAGTGGATCGTAAATGCCTGGGCAGATATTTCGGTCACAACTGTGGTCCGAGCTTTCCGGAAGGCAGGATTCACAGAACAACAGCGACACTGACTCCCGATGACTTCGACGAGACGGAACCGGCCATTTTGGATACCACGCTTGCGCAACTTTTCAATTCGGACACCGAAGACGAAGAATTCGAAGGATTTACGAATGAAGAATAACTTCAGAAGGTGAGCGCTATGTTTATTTTGTGTGTTGTGACATTAACGTTCGAGCAACATTATGTTACTATTGCTCTACACCATTTTGAATTTTACTATGTTTGTGATTGCACATTTGCGTACATTTTGGGACAGAGTTGTTAGAACGCTGGTTTTCAATATATTATTAAAGTTTGACTGAACTATCTGACTGTTTTTTTGACATTCCCTTTAGCGCAGCGTAGGCGCGGCTTATAATCCGGGGCGGCTTATTGGTGGACAAAGTTATGAAATATGTAATTCATTGAAGGTGCGGCTAATAATCCGGTGCGCCTTATAGTGCGGAAAATACGGTAATATAAATTTTATATATTATATATTTATATACTTTATATTTATATAAATAATCTCGCCACACCTAGTGTGTGTGTGACAATCATTGGTACTTTAACTTTTAACTTTAACTTTTTAATATGGAGTGATAGCCTAATGGCGATTACTCCCACACACTCTCACATTCACACCTTTCAGTATATTGATCTACGGAAATTTCAATATTTCATGAGGACCCCGTCGCTCTCCAGGTTATTGTTTTTTACGGACAAAATTCAGTTTTTATTCTGAATAGACCATTTTAGGTCTGCATTGGACGCCGTTGTCCCCAGGATAATGGCTTACGGATATTTCAAATTATTGTGGGCTCCGCCTCCCCCTAGTATATTTGTTTACGGATATTACGGATTCCAGTTTTCGCGGTTCCGTTTACCTGCAGTATATTGGCCTCTTCAGTTTTAGAATTTTAGTTTTTAGTTTATTTCGGGTATTTCAGTTTTCGCGGACACCGACGTCCTGCAGTAATTTTGGCCTTTTTACCTGTTAGAGCCTAGGATTTACAGGGTTTGTTTATGCGTCGTAACCCTCGTCACACGCTTTTTCTTAGTCGTTTCTTTCTTCGTCAATTTAAAACGTACTCACTGCTCTCTGCCTTCCTTCCTCTTGTCCTCGGATTTTCCGTCAGTCTTTCAATTCCAGCCCGAAATGAAGAAAAAGCAGTTCCTCAATCAGGATTTGGATGCCATGGTCTTTCTGGTTTCACTCACTCATGCTGGAATCGTCAGACGTGTTGGAATCCGGCTCGAAGGACCAATAAGATGTCACGTTCAAACACTGAGGACATCTATTAAACAAGACAAAAGGCAAGGAATCAAACAGAGACAGAATTCAATTTGGACTCAATTGAGGAGAGACATGGCCACTGCAGTCCTGCACCACGCTCTGACGAAGAAGGTTTTCGTCTCCTCTTTATTACAATATTCAATGTTCACGCACCAACACATGTCTCAGCAGGAATGGGGAGTATGTTAAACAGTCATTGTTTTCGGTCTTTTTGAAGACCAAGAAGTGGGATTTCTCGGGCTTGGGCTCTTCCTGGATCCAGCTGGGGCAGGTGTTGGAGGACAATGGATAACCCCTCCCGTCTCCTGACCACAGTGACTTCAAGAGGGCAGCGGGTCGTAAACAGCGTTGACCTCGGTTATCAAATAGTTGGAAGAGAGTTTGTGAAATACTTCAGAGAGAGTTCGTTTAACACTTCAAAGAGAGTTCCTCTGGAAGTTGAGCAGATCCTGCCATCTGTCCGTGTTGAAATCACAGTGGCGTTTCACGAGCCTTCTTCCTCTTCTTAGGCCTCGAAAGACAGCATTCATAATACAACGTTTCTTTTGTGATAACTTACAAACAATTATTCCAACACCATCCATGGTGCGCTGGAAAATGCCTGGTGCCGAAGACACTCCATACGGCAATCTTGTGTACTGGTATAGTCCTCGATGTGTGTTTATTGTTGTGAACTTCTTTGAGTCCTCATCTAACCTGAGTTGCTGGTATGCTTGAGACATGTCCAGTTTGGTAAATTTGTGTCCACATCCTAATACTGCTAACAAGTCCTTTGTTTTCAGGATTGGGTAGTTATCTAATTTTGACACTAGGTTTACAGTGACTTTATAGTCCCCACAGATTCTAGTTGTTTTGTCCGGTTTTATGATGGGCACAATGGGGGCGGCCCACTCTGAAAAGTTCACGGGTTCAAGAATGCCTTCCTTCTCCAGTCTTACTAATTCAGCCTCAACTTTGTCTTTTAGTGCATATGGCAGTGGTCGAGCTTTGAAATATCTTGGCTTGGCATCTCGCTCAACATAGATTTTTGCTGAGGCCCCGACTAGCGTGCCCAGTTCGTGAGTAGCTCATCTAAGTCCTGCTGCATACTTAACCTCAGGCTAAATACAGTGCTCCAATCTATTTTAATTGCTTTCAACCAATTTCTGCCCATGAGATTTGGGCCCTCTCCCTTTACCACCAGTAATGGTAATTGTTTAGCCTGCCCTCTGTAGTTGACTTGCACATGCAGTTTCCCTAACACTCCCACCTTGTCTTTGGTGTAGGTGTATAGTTTCACATGTGTGTGTTGGAGTCTTCCTCCCCCCATCTTTTGGTACGTGTCCTCAGTAATTATCGTCATGCCTGCTCCAGTGTCAATTTCAAATTCAACGTCATGTCCATTTATTCGTATGTGCTCTTTGTATGGTTCCACTTTCTCCTCCATAGTCAGGTTGTAGAGTGTGTGTGCATATTCTACGTTTTCGGTCTCATTTCCCAACCTGTAAGTTGCACCTGATGTTGGTCCTTCAGGTTTCCTTATCTGCCTGGCACTACGACATTTTCTATCCAAGTGCCCCCTCTTGTGGCAATTGTGGCAAACTGCATCAATGAACCGGCAGTCTGTCGGCCCTTGACTACCACCACACCGGAAACAGCCACTCAGTGGGACGCGCCGATCTGCTCCTAGCTGGACTTTGTGGACCGTTCTTTCTGCCCCAGTTAGTTGCAAGTCGGCCAGGTCCTTGGATGCTGTTTCCATTGATGTGGCCAAATCAATGGCGCGTGCCAGAGTCAATTTTTCATCCTCCTCAGACAACAAACGACGTTGGATGCGATCCTCGTTGATACCACACACTAGTCTGTCTCTAAGCATGTCATCTAATGCAGTTCCAAATTTGCAATGTTCCGTGAGCCTCCTTAGCTCTGCAACAAACGAAGAAACAGACTGACCTTGTTGTCTCAATTTGGAATGAAATTTGAATCGTTCCACAATCAAACTGGGTTTTGGCGCAAAGTGATCCGTTAATTTCTGAAGCATCTCCGTCAATGTCATGTCTGTATCCGCCGGCTTACCGGGCTGGCACAAATCCCGCAACACTGCATATACTTTGGCCCCACACGAACTCAGGAAAATTGCCTTCTGTTGTCCTTCGTCTGTGATTTTGTTAGCCACGAAGTAAAAATCCAGTCTTTCAGCATACTGTTGCCAATCATCCGTAGCTTGGTCAAACTCCGTTAAATTTCCAAACGCCATTGAAGTCGTGATTTATCCTCGTCGCCAATGTAGTAAAGTGAAGTACTTCTTATGATGCTCAACTAGAACTTTTAATGAAGCCCAGCACACAGATACAACATACACAGCCGTTAGCTCTACTGCTGTCAAAAAACTGCTAGCCCCGTTGCCTAGGACCCCACCTGAACCCCTGGTGGTGGTCCCGGTGCTGCCTGAACAAAAAGGCATTTTAACATTACAACACTTTTCATAACACTTCTACACTTTGAATGCCCATCCATCCATTTTCTACCGCTTATTCCCTTTGGGGTCGCGGGGGGCGCTGGAGCCTATCTCAGCTACAATCGGGCGGAAGGCGGGGTTTTTTTTTTTATTAGCCCTAAGAGCAAATAAGTCCATCAATGCTGACAGTTGTCTTTTAGTGCTCACCGCACAACTGCAATGGCTGCTTTTATGAATGCGTAAAGCACAGTGAGACCTTAATTTGTATTTTCAGACACAAGTTGTCTCTAAGCTTTTTCTAATGCTTTAAGTTGCGAGTATCAATTTGAATTACGAGTATGTTGTGTGCCTCCGCCATGAAGATGAAGAGGAAAAAGAAGAGTAAGACAATTTACGAGCCTCCCCACTGCCAGCTGGCACAGCAAATTCCAGAAAAAATCCCATAAGATCGGCCCCAAACATCTAGTCTTAGAAGCGGAAGACACCTACCAACCTGAAGAAACCGTGCAGCCTACCTGGGGAGACAGCCCGACCGCAGCACTGCCAGTCTTTACCTAGTGAAGCGGCAGCCAGCTCCTGAATTAGCCAGACAATATCCAAAAGGCGGACATTTATCCATGACAATATAGAAAAGCTACTGATGGCGTGTCCAACAGAGAAGCAGCTTGACCGAGACACTGCAAAGGTATAAACAATCAGTGTTCAAATCGGTATGTCTCGTGCAAGCTCCCTGCACAATGAATGCGCAGTCGGTTGAACTTCTGGTGTAAGTGAATATTCAACAACCAACAGGAAACCAGCTATAACCCTAGTGCAAAGTAAAGAAGACAAGTACCACGGCAAAATGTGTGTGCCATGTTGGAATTCAACGCTGCTTTTGGTGGCACTAGGGCGGCAATAAAGTATTAAAAGAGCATTAGACTATCTGTGCCTCTATTGGGACACTTCATTACTTAACCTGCACAATATCACCTTCAAGCACTTGTTGCAGGTGACTGAGTATGTATCTAGTCAGCACTTAAATGAAACACTGATGGTCTAGTTACTACCGTTTACGTCGGCACAGAGTTATTATAGAACCAAATTTCAGTACCCATGCTTATTCACAGTGTAGTTGTTGGATGTATGAAGTCCAGTGACAAAGTCCACGGCAATATGTGACTACGACTCTGAAGGAGTAAGAAGGAGATGAAAAAGCCCTGCAGGAGTATGGTCAGAGGGTTTGGTGGAAATTGTGTTTTTAGCGGCACAAATATAATTCATTCTATGGTCTGTGACCAATAGTCCAAATGGATGAGTGAAACTCTCAAGCCAGCACCTCGACTCTTACAATTCCAGAACCACAGCCAGCAGCTCCCTATTGCCGGTAGCATGCTTACTTTTGTCCAAAGAAATTAATGCAAAAAAATTGTCCAGGGACCGAACTTGTGCTCGTCAGTCCAAGATTGCGATAAAACGCCTCCCTGCCGTTCAGGTCTTGGAGGCATCCAGCAATACAATAAACTGATGGATCGGATTTGGGTGTCTTCTTAAATTTACTCTTAACAGTTGTCAGCTCAGGTGCAGGCTCTGATTTACCCTTTCTTTACAACAAAACACAATGTAAGTAAATGGTAGTAGAATGAAATGCACATTTCTCAGACTTCACAAAAATACAGTTCCATAAAGGAGTACTGCAATTTTTGGGGGAATTTTGTCTATCTGTAATTATGAGAGACAAGAACACATGTCCTTTGTTGAGGGTGGATTTTAAATGATGATAAAAACCCTCATCCCAAGGAGCCAAACCACTTCAGACCTGTTGCCCTGACCTCCCACCTCATGAAGACAAGCACATAATCCTCAGCCACCTACTTGCGCAGAAAGTGTCGGCAATGGACCCCTTGTAGTTTGATTACTGTCCAGGCATCGGGGTGGATGATGCCATCATTGACCTGCATTGGACCCTCACCTACCTGGGGATTGCAGGAAGTGCGGTGAGAGTCATGTTCTTTGACTTCTCCAGTGCTTTCGGCACCATCCAGCTGGCACTACTGCGGGTGAAACTGGAAGAGGTGGGAGTGGACCATCATCTGGCTGCATGGATCATTAACTTTCTCATCGACTGGCCACTGTACGTGTGTGACTGTTCTTCAGATGTGGTAGTTTGCAGCACAGGGGCTCCCCAAGGGACGGTTACCTCACCTTATCTGTTCACACTCTACACCTCACACTTCAGGCAAGACTTCAACCGCTGCAGAAGTCCTCCGTTGTCTCTGCAGTGGTGGGATGTGTGTCTGAGGGGAGCGAGTAGGACTACCGAGAAGTCATCTCAGACTTTGTCGTGGTGTGCACGTAATCACCTGCACTTGAACACCAGTAAAACAAAAGATCTTGTGGTTGGCATCCGGCCGTCAGCTCCACCACCCACACCGATGACCATCCACGGATCCGATATAGAAATAGTGGACTCATTTAAATACCTGGGTGTGCACCTCAACAACAAACTGGACTGGACTCACAATTTATACGTGTTGTACAATAAAGGTGAAAGTCGCCTACACCTCTTGAGGAGACTGAGGTCCTTCGGAGTTTGCGGGTCACTGCTGTACACCTTCTACGACACTGTGGTGGCTTCTGCGCTGTCCTACGCTGTCGTTTGCTGGGGTGGGGGCAGCACAGTCAGAGACAGGAACAGACTAAATAAACTGATTAAGTGAGCTGACTCGATCCTAGGCTGCCCACTAGCCAGCATTAAGGGGGTGGCTGACAGAAGAATGATGACCAAGTTGACATCCAAACCATCTCACCCCATGCACAACACTGGAGGTCCTGAGTAACTCCTTCAGCATCAGACTGTTACATACACAGTGCAAGATTGGGCGCTACCGCAAGTCCTTTCTACCCACTTTACAACGCACTTATGTGAATACTATTTTCTTTTTTGGTGGTGTGCAATACGAATGTTAGAATTTTTTGTTGTATGTTATCTTCTATCTATACATATTAGTGTGTAATATAAATGATAAATGGGTTGTACTTGTATAGCGCTTTTCTACTTTCAAGGTACTCAAAGCGCTTTGACACTACTTCCACATTTACCCATTCACACACACATTCACACACTGATGGAGGGAGCTGCCATGCAAGGCGCTAACCAGCACCCATCAGGAGTAAGGGTGAAGTGTCTTGCTCAGGACACAACGGACATGACGAGGTTGGTACTAGGTGGGGATTGAACCAGGGACCCTCGGGTCGCGCACGGCCATTCTTCCACTGCGCCACACGTCCCGTAATATGTAGTGTTATTACTTTTTAATTACGCTTTACCTCTAGTACTGCATCTAAAAACCTGCACTGCAACAACGCAATTTCCCCATTGTGGGATAAATAAGTCTATCCTATTCTATCCTGATGGGAGTCTTTGTTGTAGCCTTCAAAGCCTTCTAAAACAACTTCAAAACCCTCTATCAACGTTTTATATACAAACTGCAAGTTTATATGTACAGTATATACATACACGTATATACATCTACTGTATATATAATGTAGTAACAGACACGCCAATAAGAATATGTAATATGTATAATATTTATCGTATGTTGGTCATTTTAATCATTGCCTGAACTAATTCCTCGAGGCATTTATTTCAGTTTCCATAGCAACACATTTTCGACTTCTGGCAGAAAATGTATGTTCCCACTTCTGGACACAAAGGCGTGTTTTTTTTTGAAGCCGAAGATACTGAGGATGAACTACTGCTTCTAGAAGCGAGCACGAAAGAAGAGTGAGACGTTGGAGAAAATGGAAGCCGAAAGAGTGAGGTGAAAGTGACTCGAAGCTGCAAAATATGGAACTTGGAGCCAAGCTATTTCAGCATAAATGGAGTGCTTACCCAAAATAAATAGGAAAAAATGTCCCTGGCCAGTTGAACCAAACAAACAACTGTACCTGATACACCCAGTACATCATGCGTGTATCTGGCTAGCTGTGTACAAACAAAGCATGATATGTGGGCTAGTACTTTACATCCATCCATCCATCCATTTTCTACCGCTTGTCCCTTTCAGGATGGGGGGTGCTGGAGCCTATCTCAGCTGGAATACTGTAATATAATTGTTCAAGTTTTTCAGTCAGTACAGATTGGTGTCCTATCACACTGTGTTGTGCATTACAAACTCAAACACGTTTTGTGTTAACGTAGAAGCTCGCTTATATCTTTCCGTAGCTAGCTTTTACGGCTAAAACCGTAGCATGCCGATGTGTTACTACGCAATAACAATTTTGCTGCAGTTTGGTTATTATACAGGTTACGGAACGTAAATGAAGTATTGTTGTTGTTTTTTAAATGCATTTTAAAGTGACTCATGATTGTGAATAATAGGCAAAATTCCAAGAAAAAAAGTGCAGTTCCCCTTTAACAAATGCTTAACAATCAGGCACACATCTCTTCAAAATTGTCCGACAGTGTGTGACTAGTGTTAGACTCACAAATTACAGTGGTTGTTAAGCATTCTGCCATGCGCTTCAATGGCCACAAGTCATTTCTCTCTCTTAGTAAGTTGCACAATGTGGCGTGCTGTTATGGTTAGTGTGGATAGGAACCCAAGTTGTGTTCAGGATGTACAAGTCTTTATTGAATCCGCGAGTCAAGAAAAAGAAAAACTGTTTCCAAACTACAGTCCAAACAAAGTACCAAATAAAATATTGGAGGACAACACTTCATTAAAATTGAATAAAGCAATGATTAAGCATTGAAAATCCGGGACGCGTGGGTGTCTCTTTAATGACGGCCAATTCCACAGAAATCTGTAGAACAGAACAGTGGACTCAACTTCACTCAAGAGAAATAGTGCTATTGTAAACTGACAATAATTGGAGGAAAAATATTTTTTAAGATGCTATCATCTCTACCCACTAGTAACATCAGACTGTTAGCAGTAAGCACCCACTGGTTTCTCCTATGATGACAAAGTAGTGCACTCACAGCAGTAGGCTGTAACCGATAACATGCACTTATATTATTTCGTATTTGATTATTAATTCCAATTTCAAGTCAGCTACACAGACATTGTGTAAATGTGTTATACTTGTGTAGCGCTTTTCTACCTTCAAATTACTCAAAGCGCTTTGACACTATTTCCACATTCACCCATTCACACACACATTCACACACTGATGGCGGGCGCTGCCATGCAAGGCCCTAACCACGACTCATCAGAAGCAAGGGTGAAGTGCCTTACTCAAGGACCCAAAGGACGTGACTTGGATGGCGGAAGCTGGTGATCGAACCAGGAGTGAGTCTGAGAGCCCCGTCCACCGAACACTTAGTTGTTTCTGAAAATGGCATCACTATTTCTTAGGCAGGCAAGCAGTGTAAATATGTAGGCGCGACGCGACCATTCTAACTGTCTATTAGTCCTCTTTCATTATCATTTATTAGTGACTATACCTACACATCGTCCAATTTAAAATGCATTTAATATGTGTTTGAAGGCGTGTTTAGGATAGTATAGACTTGAATTTATCCCACAATGACGAAATGACGTTGTTTTAGTGCAGGTTTTTACATACAGGAGCAGAAGTAAAACGTAATGAAAGACAAAAAAATAGTAATAAATACTACATATTACTTACTAATTTGTATAGGTAGAAGATCAAATACAACAAAAAACACTAACATCAGTATTGCAAACCACGGAAAAAAAAGATGACAGTAATGACAAAAGTGCGTTGGAAAGTCTTATAACTGTGGGTAGAAAGGACCTGCGATAGCGCTCCTTCTTGCACTGTGGATGTAACAGTCTGATGCTGAAGGAGTTACTCAGGACCTCCACAGTGTTGTGCAAGGGGTGAGATGGATTGGACATTATGGATGTCAACTTGGTCAGCATTCTTCTGTCAGCCACCTCCTCAATGCTGTCTAGTGGGCAGCCTAGGATGGAGTCAGCTCTCTTAATCAGTTTATAAAGTCTATTCCTGTCTGTGATCGTGCTGCCGCCACCCCAGAAAACAACAGCATAGAACACCGCAGAAGCCACCGCAGTGTTGTAAAAAGTGTGCAGCAGTGACCCACACACCCCGTGTGTAGGGGATTTTGACCCCCCCTGTACACAACAGTTCAATTGTGAGTCCAGTCTCATTTATTGTTGAGGTGAACTCCCAAGTACAAACGTTTGTATTTGAATGAGTCCACTATTTCTATATCTGATCCCTGGGTGGTGGAGCTGACCGCCAGAAGTCAATCACAAGCTATTTTGGGGTTTTTTGTTCTTTTTTTGTTCTGTCCAGCCACTCAGGCAAATCATATTGTTGATGTAGATGCCCATATCTGCTGTACAGATTTACTTTACACAAGAGAAGTGTGTGATATTTCTCGTTTTACTGGTGTTCAAGTGCAGGTGATTACGTGCACACCAGTCGACGAAGCCTGAGACGACTTCTCAGTATTCCTTCTCGCTCCCCTCAGAAACACATCCCACCATTGCGGAGTTGTCCGAGAACTTCTGTAGATGGCAGCGGTTGGAGTCATACCTGAAGTCTGAGGTATAGAGTGTGAAGAGGTAAGGTGAGAGCACTGTGCGTTGGAGAGCCCATGTGCTGCAAACTACCACATCTGAAGAACAGTCACGCAGCCTCACGTCCTACGGCTGGATGGTGTTGAAAGCACTGAAGAAGTCAAAGAACACTACTCTCACCGCACTTCCCGTTGTCTCCAGGTGGGTGAGGTCGATGGCATCATCCAACCCCGATGCCTGGACAGTAAGGTAAACTGCAAGGGGTCCATTGCTGACACTGCGTGCAGAGATGGCTGAGGATGATCCGCTCCATGATCTTAATTAGGTGGGAGGTCAGGGCAACAGGTCTGAAGTGGTTTAGCTCTTTGAGATGAGGTGTTCTAGGGTTTTCAACCACACCGCAGGTCTTCCAGGGTGTGGGGACTTTTTCCAGGCTGAGGCTCAGGTTAAAAATGTAGTGGACCACACCAGTTAACTGGTCCACAAATTCCCTGAGTAGCCTGGAACTGATGCCATCTGAGCCTGTATTTTTCCTGACTTTGTTCCTTTCTAACTCCTTCCTTCCTCACTAGATCCAGACTGATGGAGTGTTGGGTGGTTGATGGCTGGGTGCGGTGAACTGGGCTGGTGGTTTGTGGGGGGGCTGTCTGGGAGGGGTATATTGTGGAGGTGTGGACCATGTTGGGGTGTGAACAGCTGGGACTGATGTGGAGCCAGGGTCATATCTGAAGGTGTTGCAGTAAGGCCAGAGTTAAACCCTTTTGGAAAAAAACATTCAGTTGGTTCTTTAACTCTTGGTCACCAGAAGCTTCTCGACCACTTCCACCTCTTCCATGACCTTGAACTCTGTTTCAGGCTGGTCCACACTTCATGGACCAGCCGTTGTAACAGGTTTTGCTTTGTTTATCACAATTACATGTGGAAATTATTTGGGGATGTAATAAGATCTAATGCTCAATGTCCCTGCTACATAGCTGTTCTTTAACAGTGATGTGATTACACCACTTGTTATTACAGCCCCTATCCTTTCTTCTTACCGCTCTCGGACAAAGTCACAAAAGTGCCACTCTTTGTTGCACAGTCCTGAAGGGATTTAAAAAAAAAAAAAGGTAAGAAAACATTAAAACAAGAATGAAGCATTAAAGAAAACAAAGGAAAATATCAAAGAGCACAGACCTTGACAAACTGCCAAAGCATTTTGGATCTTAATTCGGGTAGACAAAAACATAATTTTTTTTTCTGAAAATAATTTGAATTGAAAATGTAAGAACATTTTAAGAGTTTGTGACCGGTTAACTCAGTTGGTCAGAGTGTGGTGCTAATAACGCCAAGGTCATGGCTTCAACCCCCGTACGGGCCACTGGTTTCTCTTTAGATAGGTTTAACTACAGATCAACAACATTGACTCAATGCTACTTTCTCTATACAAAACACTGTAGGAATACATTTTTAGTGTGACTTGTACTTGACAAACTGACAAAAACTGCAAAATCCCTTTAGATCTTAGTTTGAGTAGACCAAAACAGAATATATTTCCCATGAAGCTCAATGTCTTCCATCCATCCATCCATTTTCTACCGCTTATTCCCTTCGGGGTCGCGGGAGACTATGTCAGCTACAATCGGGCGGAAGGGTGGACAAGTCGCCCCCTCATCACAGAGCTCAATGTCTTGTTCAAACCTAAATACCAAAATAATTTGAGTTGAAAATGTAAGGAAATGATTGGAGCTTGTGGCCAGTTAGCTCAGTTGGTCAGAGCGTGGTGCTAATAACGCCAAGGTCACGGGTTCAACCCCCGTACGGGCCACTGGTTTCTCTTTAGATAGGTTTAACAATATTGAGTCAATGCTACTTTCTTCATATAAAACACTATAGGAATGGATTTTTAGTCTGACTCGTACTTGACAAACTGACAAAAACTGCAAAAGCCCTTTAGATCTTAGTTTGAATAGACCAAAACAGAATATATATTCCCAAAAAGCTCAATGTCTTGTTCAAACCTAAATACCAAAATAATTTGAGTTGAAAATGTAAGGAAATGATTTGAGTTTGTGGCCAGTTAGCTCAGTTGGTCAGAGCGTGGTGCTAATAACGCCAAGGTCACGGGTTCAACCCCTGTACGGGCCACTGGTTTCTCTTTAGATAGGTTTAACAATAGATCAACAAAATTGAGTCAATGCTACTTTCTTCATATAAAACACTGTAGGAATGTACTTTTAGTGTGACTCGTACTTGACAAACTGACAAAAACTGCAAAAGCGCTTTAGATCTTAGTTTGAGTAGACAAAAACAGAATATATTTCCCAAAAGAGCTCAATGTCTTGTTCAAACCTAAATACCAAAATAATTTGAGTTGAAAATGTATGGAAATGATTTGAGTGTGTGGCCAGTTAGCTCAGTTGGTCAGAGCGTGGTGCTAATAACGCCAAGGTCACGGGTTCAACCCCCGTACGGGCCACTAGTTTCTCTTTAGATAGTTTTAACAATAGATCAACAATATTGAGTCAATGCTACTTTCTTCATATAAAACACTGTAGGAATGGATTTTTAGTCTGACTCGTACTTGACAAACTGACAAAAACTGCAAAAGCCCTTTAGATCTTAGTTTGAGTTGACCAAAACAGAATATATTTCCCAAAAAGCTCAATGTCTTGTTCAAACCTAAATACCAAAATAATTTGAGGTGAAAATGTAAGGAAATGGTTTGAGTTTGTGGCCAGTTAGCTCAGTTGGTCAGAGCGTGGTGCTAATAACGCCAAGGTCACGGGTTCAACCCCCGTACGGGCCACTGGTTTCTCTTTAGATAGGTTTAACAATATTGAGTCAAAGCTACTTTCTTCATATAAAACACTGTAGGAATGGATTTTTAGTCTGACTCGTACTTGACAAACTGACAACAACTGCAAAAGCCCTTTAGATCTTAGTTTGAATAGACCAAAACAGAATATATATTCCCAAAAAGCTCAATGTCTTGTTCAAACCTAAATACCAAAATAATTTGAGTTGAAAATGTAAGGAAATGATTTGAGTTTGTGGCCAGTTAGCTCAGTTGGTCAGAGCGTGGTGCTAATAACGCCAAGGTCACGGGTTCAACCCCCGTACGGGCCACTAGTTTCTCTTTAGATAGGTTTAACAATAGATCAACAAAATTGAGTCAATGCTACTTTCTTCATATAAAACACTGTAGGAATGTACTTTTAGTGTGACTCGTACTTGACAAACTGACAAAAACTGCAAAAGCCCTTTAGATCTTAGTTTGAGTAGACAAAAACAGAATATATTTCCCAAAAGAGCTCAATGTCTTGTTCAAACCTAAATACCAAAATAATTTGAGTTGAAAATGTAAGGAAATGATTAGAGTTTGTGGCCAGTTAGCTCAGTTGGTCAGAGCGTGGTGCTAATAACGCCAAGGTCACGGGTTCAACCCCCGTACGGGCCACTGGTTTCTCTTTAGATAGGTTTAACAATAGAGCAACAATATTGAGTCAATGCTACTTTCTTCATATAAAACACTGTAGGAATGGATTTTTAGTCTGACTCGTACTTGACAAACTGACAAAAACTGCAAAAGCCCTTTAGATTTTAGTTTGAGTAGACCAAAACAGAATATATTTCCCAAAAAGCTCAATGTCTTGTTCAAACCTAAATACCAAAATAATTTGAGTTGAAAATGTAAGGAAATGATTTGAGTTTGTGGCCAGTTAGCTCAGTTGGTCAGAGCGTGGTGCTAATAACGACAAGGTCACGGGTTCAACCCCCGTACGGGCCACTGGTTTCTCTTTAGATAGGTTTAACAATATTGAGTCAATGCTACTTTCTTCATATAAAACACTGTAGGAATGGATTTTTAGTCTGACTCGTACTTGACAAACTGACAAAAACTGCAAAAGCCCTTTAGATTTTAGTTTGAGTAGACCAAAACAGAATATATTTCCCAAAAAGCTCAATGTCTTGTTCAAACCTAAATACCAAAATAATTTGAGTTGAAAATGTAAGGAAATTATTTGAGTTTGTGGCCATTTAGCTCAGTTGGTCAGAGCGTGGTGCTAATAACGCCAAGGTCACGGGTTCAACCCCCGTACGGGCCACTGGTTTCTCTTTAGATAGGTTTAACAATAGATCAACAAAATTGAGTCAATGCTACTTTCTTCATATAAAACACTGTAGGAATGTACTTTTAGTGTGACTCGTACTTGACAAAAACTGCAAAAGCCCTTTAGATCTTAGTTTGAGTAGACAAAAATAGAATATATTTCCCAAAAGAGCTCAATGTCTTGTTCAAACCTAAATACCAAAATAATTTGAGTTGAAAATGTATGGAAATGATTTGAGTTTGTGGCCAGTTAGCTCAGTTGGTCAGAGCGTGGTACTAATAACGCCAAGGTCACGAGTTCAACCCCCGTACGGGCCACTGGTTTCTCTTTAGATAGGTTTAACAATATTGAGTCAATGCTACTTTCTTCATATAAAACACTGTAGGAATGGATTTTTAGTCTGACTCGTGCTTGACAAACTGACAACAACTGCAAAAGCCCTTTAGATCTTAGTTTGAGTTGACCAAAACAGAATATATTTCCCAAAAAGCTCAATGTCTTGTTCAAACCTAAATACCAAAATAATTTGAGGTGAAAATGTAAGGCAATGGTTTGAGTTTGTGGCCAGTTAGCTCAGTTGGTCAGAGTGTGGTGCTAATAACGCCAAGGTCACGGGTTCAACCCCCGTACGGGCCACTGGTTTCTCTTTAGATAGGTTTAACAATATTGAGTCAATGCTACTTTCTTCATATAAAACACTGTAGGAATGGATTTTTAGTCTGACTCGTACTTGACAAACTGATAAAAACTGCAAAAGCCCTTTAGATCTTAGTTTGAATAGACCAAAACAGAATATATATTCCCAAAAAGTTCAATGTCTTGTTCAAACCTAAATACCAAAATAATTTGAGTTGAAAATGTAAGGAAATGATTTGAGTTTGTGGCCAGTTAGCTCAGTTGGTCAGAGTGTGGTGCTAATAACGCCAAGGTCATGGGTTCAACCCCCGTACGGGCCACTGGTTTCTCTTTAGATAGGTTTAACAATAGATCAACAAAATTGAGTCAATGCTACTTTCTTCATATAAAACACTGTAGGAATGTACTTTTAGTGTGACTCGTACTTGACAAACTGACAAAAACTGCAAAAGCCCTTTAGATCTTAGTTTGAGTAGACAAAAACAGAATATATTTCCCAAAAGAGCTCAATGTCTTGTTCAAACCTAAATACCAAAATAATTTGAGTTGAAAATGTATGGAAATGATTTGAGTTTGTGGCCAGTTAGCTCAGTTGGTCAGAGCGTGGTGCTAATAACGCCAAGGTCATGTGTTCAACCCCCGTACGGGCCACTAGTTTCTCTTTAGATAGTTTTAACAATAGATCAACAATATTGAGTCAATGCTACTTTCTTCATATAAAACACTGTAGGAATGGATTTTTAGTCTGACTCGTACCTGACAAACTGACAAAAACTGCAAAAGCCCTTTAGATCTTAGTTTGAGTTGACCAAAACAGAATATATTTCCCAAAAAGCTCAATGTCTTGTTCAAACCTAAATACCAAAATAATTTGAGGTGAAAATGTAAGGAAATGGTTTGAGTTTGTGGCCAGTTAGCTCAGTTGGTCAGAGCGTGGTGCTAATAACGCCAAGGTCACGGGTTCAACCCCCGTACCGGCCACTGGTTTCTCTTTAGATAGGTTTAACAATATTGAGTCAATGCTACTTTCTTCATATAAAACACTGTAGGAATGGATTTTTAGTCTGACTCGTACTTGACAAACTGACAACAACTGCAAAAGCCCTTTAGATCTTAGTTTGAATAGACCAAAACAGAATATATATTCCCAAAAAGCTCAATGTCTTGTTCAAACCTAAATACCAAAATAATTTGAGTTGAAAATGTAAGGAAATTATTTGAGTTTGTGGCCAGTTAGCTCAGTTGGTCAGAGCGTGGTGCTAATAACGCCAAGGTCACGGGTTCAACCCCCGTACGGGCCACTAGTTTCTCTTTAGATAGGTTTAACAATAGATAAACAAAATTGAGTCAATGCTACTTTCTTCATATAAAACACTGTAGGAATGTAGTTTTAGTGTGACTCGTACTTGACAAACTGACAAAAACTGCAAAAGCCCTTTAGATCTTAGTTTGAGTAGACAAAAACAGAATATATTTCCCAAAAGAGCTCAATGTCTTGTTCAAACCTAAATACCCAAATAATTTGAGTTGAAAATGTAAGGAAATGATTAGAGTTTGTGGCCAGTTAGCTCAGTTGGTCAGAGCGTGGTGCTAATAACGCCAAGGTCACGGGTTCAACCCCCGTACGGGCCACTGGTTTCTCTTTAGATAGGTTTAACAATAGAGCAACAATATTGAGTCAATGCTACTTTCTTCATATAAAACACTGTAGGAATGGATTTTTAGTCTGACTCTTACTTGACAAACTGACAAAAACTGCAAAAGCCCTTTAGATTTTAGTTTGAGTAGACCAAAACAGAATATATTTCCCAAAAAGCTCAATGTCTTGTTCAAACCTAAATACCAAAATAATTTGAGTTGAAAATGTAAGGAAATGATTTGAGTTTGTGGCCAGTTAGCTCAGTTGGTCAGAGCGTGGTGCTAATAACGAAAAGGTCACGGGTTCAACCCCCGTACGGGCCACTGGTTTCTCTTTAGATAGGTTTAACAATATTGAGTCAATGCTACTTTCTTCATATAAAACACTGTAGGAATGGATTTTTAGTCTGACTCGTACTTGACAAACTGACAAAAACTGCAAAAGCCCTTTAGATTTTAGTTTGAGTAGACCAAAACAGAATATATTTCCCAAAAAGCTCAATGTCTTGTTCAAACCTAAATACCAAAATAATTTGAGTTGAAAATGTAAGGAAATGATTTGAGTTTGTGGCCAGTTAGCTCAGTTGGTCAGAGTGTGGTGCTAATAACGCCAAGGTCATGGGTTCAACCCCCGTACGGGCCACTGGTTTCTCTTTAGATAGGTTTAACAATAGATCAACAAAATTGAGTCAATGCTACTTTCTTCATATAAAACACTGTAGCAATGTACTTTTAGTGTGACTCGTACTTGACAAAATGACAAAAACTGCAAAAGCCCTTTAGATCTTAGTTTGAGTAGACAAAAACAGAATATATTTCCCAAAAGAGCTCAATGTCTTGTTCAAACCTAAATACCAAAATAATTTGAGTTGAAAATGTATGGAAATTATTTGAGTTTGTGGCCAGTTAGCTCAGTTGGTCAGAGCGTGGTGCTAATAACGCCAAGGTCACGGGTTCAACCCCCGTACGGGCCACTGGTTTCTCTTTAGATAGTTTTAACAATAGATCAACAATATTGAGTCAATGCTACTTTCTTCATATAAAACACTGTAGGAATGGATTTTTAGTCTGACTCGTACCTGACAAACTGACAAAAACTGCAAAAGCCCTTTAGATCTTAGTTTGAGTTGACCAAAACAGAATATATTTCCCAAAAAGCTCAATGTCTTGTTCAAACCTAAACACCAAAATAATTTGAGTTGAAAATGTAATGAAATGGTTTGAGTTTGTGGCCAGTTAGCTCAGTTGGTCAGAGCGTGGGGCTAATAACGCCAAGGTCACGGGTTCAACCCCCGTACGGGCCACTGGTTTCTTTTTAGATAGGTTTAACAATATTGAGTCAATGCTACTTTCTTCATATAAAACACTGTAGGAATGGATTTTTAGTCCGACTCGTACTTGACAAACTGACAAAAACTGCAAAAGCCCTTTAGATCTTAGTTTGAATAGACCAAAACAAAATATATATTCCCAAAAAGCTCAATGTCTTGTTCAAACCTAAATACCAAAACAATTTGAGTTGAAAATGTAAGGAAATGTTTTGAGTTTGTGGCCAGTTAGCTCAGTTGGTCAGAGCGTGGTGCTAATAACGCCAAGGTCACGGGTTCAACCCCCGTACGGGCCACTGGTTTCTCTTTAGATAGGTTTAACAATAGATCAACAAAATTGAGTCAATGCTACTTTCTTCATATAAAACACTCTTCATATAAAACACTGTAGGAATGTACTTTTAGTGTGACTCGTACTTGACAAACTGACAAAAACTGCAAAAGCCCTTTAGATCTTAGTTTGAGTAGACAAAAACAGAATATATTTCCCAATAGAGCTCAATGTCTTGTTCAAACCTAAATACCAAAATAATTTGAGTTGAAAATGTATGGAAATGATTTGAGTTTGTGGCCAGTTAGCTCAGTTGGTCAGAGCGTGGTGCTAATAACGCCAAGGTCACGGGTTCAACCCCCGTACGGGCCACTGGTTTCTCTTTAGATAGGTTTAACAATAGATCAACAATATTGAGTCAATGCTACTTTCTTCATATAAAACACTGTAGGAATGGATTTTTAGTCTGACTCGTACTTGACAAACTGACAAAAACTGCAAAAGCCCTTTAGATTTTAGTTTGAGTAGACCAAAACAGAATATATTTCCCAAAAAGCTCAATGTCTTGTTCAAACCTAAATACCAAAATAATTTGAGTTGAAAATGTAAGGAAATGATTTGAGTTAGTGGCCAGTTAGCTCAGTTGGTCAGTGCGTGGTGCTAATAACGCCAAGGTCACGGGTTCAACCCCCGTACGGGCCACTGGTTTCTCTTTAGATAGGTTTAACAATATTGAGTCAATGCTACTTTCTTCATATAAAACACTGTAGGAATGGATTTTTAGTCTGACTCGTACTTGACAAACTGACAAAAACTGCAAAAGCCCTTTAGATCTTAGTTTGATTAGACCAAAACAGAATATATATTCCCAAAAAGCTCAATGTCTTGTTCAAACCTAAATACCAAAATAATTTGAGTTGAAAATGTAAGGAAATGTTTTGAGTTTGTGGCCAGTTAGCTCAGTTGGTCAGAGCGTGGTGCTAATAACGCCAAGGTCACGGGTTCAACCCCCGTACGGGCCACTGGTTTCTCTTTAGATAGGTTTAACAATAGATCAACAAAATTGAGTCAATGCTATTTTCTTCATATAAAACACTGTAGGAATGTACTTTTAGTGTGACTCGTACTTGACAAACTGACAAAAACTGCAAAAGCCCTTTAGATCTTAGTTTGAGTAGACAAAAACAGAATATATTTCCCAAAAGAGCTCAATGTCTTGTTCAAACCTAAATACCAAAATAATTTGAGTTGAAAATGTATGGAAATGATTTGAGTTTGTGGCCAGTTAGCTCAGTTGGTCAGAGCGTGGTGCTAATAACGCCAAGGTCACGGGTTCAACCCCCGTACGGGCCACTGGCTTCTCTTTAGATAGTTTTAACAATAGATCAACAATATTGAGTCAATGCTACTTTCTTCATATAAAACACTGTAGGAATGGATTTTTAGTCAGACTCGTACCTGACAAACTGACAAAAACTGCAAAAGCCCTTTAGATCTTAGTTTGAGTTGACCAAAACAGAATATATTTCCCAAAAAGCTCAATGTCTTGTTCAAACCTAAATACCAAAATAATTTGAGTTGAAAATGTAAGGAAATGGTTTGAGTTTGTGGCCAGTTAGCTCAGTTGGTCAGAGCGTGGTGCTAATAACGCCAAGGTCATGGGTTCAACCCCCGTACGGGCCACTGGTTTCTCTTTAGATAGGTTTAACAATAGATCAACAAAATTGAGTCAATGCTACTTTCTTCATATAAAACACTGTAGCAATGT
This sequence comes from Nerophis lumbriciformis, assembly GCF_033978685.3. Taxonomy (NCBI): domain Eukaryota; kingdom Metazoa; phylum Chordata; class Actinopteri; order Syngnathiformes; family Syngnathidae; genus Nerophis; species Nerophis lumbriciformis. The sequence goes on along the minus strand of NC_084558.2, from coordinate 24,147,353 downwards.
ACTTTTAGTGTGACTCGTACTTGACAAACTGACAAAAACTGCAAAAGCCCTTTAGATCTTAGTTTGAGTAGACAAAAACAGAATATATTTCCCAAAAGAGCTCAATGTCTTGTTCAAACCTAAATACCAAAATAATTTGAGTTGAAAATGTAAGGAAATGATTTGAGTTTGTGGCCAGTTAGCTCAGTTGGTCAGAGCGTGGTGCTAATAACGCCAAGGTCACGGGTTCAACCCCCGTACGGGCCACTGGTTTCTCTTTAGATAGTTTTAACAATAGATCAACAATATTCAGTCAATGCTACTTTCTTCATATAAAACACTGTAGGAATGGATTTTTAGTCCGACTCGTACCTGACAAAAACTGCAAAACCCCTTTAGATCTTAGTTTGAGTTGACCAAAACAGAATATATTTCCCAAAAAGCTCAATGTCTTGTTCAAACCTAAATACCAAAATAATTTGAGTTGAAAATGTAAGGAAATGGTTTGAGTTTGTGGCCAGTTAGCTCAGTTGGTCAGAGCGTGGTGCTAATAACGCCAAGGTCACGGGTTCAACCCCCGTACGGGCCACTGGTTTCTCTTTAGATAGGTTTAACAATAGATCAGCAAAATTGAGTCAATGCTACTTTCTTCATATAAAACACTGTAGCAATGTACTTTTAGTGTGACTCGTACTTGACAAACTGACAAAAACTGCAAAAGCCCTTTAGATCTTAGTTTGAGTAGACAAAAACAGAATATATTTCCCAAAAAAACTCAATGTCTTGTTCAAACCTAAATACCAAAATAATTTGAGGTGAAAATGTAAGGAAATGGTTTGAGTTTGTGGCCAGTTAGCTCAGTTGGTCAGAGCGTGGTGCTAATAACGCCAAGGTCACGTGTTCAACCCCCGTACGGGCCACTAGTTTCTCTTTAGATAGTTTTAACAATAGATCAACAATATTGAGTCAATGCTACTTTCTTCATATAAAACACTGTAGGAATGGATTTTTAGTCTGACTCGTACCTGACAAACTGACAAAAACTGCAAAAGCCCTTTAGATCTTAGTTTGAGTTGACCAAAACAGAATATATTTCCCAAAAAGCTCAATGTCTTGTTCAAACCTAAATACCAAAATAATTTGAGGTGAAAATGTAAGGAAATGGTTTGAGTTTGTGGCCAGTTAGCTCAGTTGGTCAGAGCGTGGTGCTAATAACGCCAAGGCCACGGGTTCAACCCCCGTACCGGCCACTGGTTTCTCTTTAGATAGGTTTAACAATATTGAGTCAATGCTACTTTCTTCATATAAAACACTGTAGGAATGGATTTTTAGTCTGACTCGTACTTGACAAACTGACAACAACTGCAAAAGCCCTTTAGATCTTAGTTTGAATAGACCAAAACAGAATATATATTCCCAAAAAGCTCAATGTCTTGTTCAAACCTAAATACCAAAATAATTTGAGTTGAAAATGTAAGGAAATGATTTGAGTTTGTGGCCAGTTAGCTCAGTTGGTCAGAGCGTGGTGCTAATAACGCCAAGGTCACGGGTTCAACCCCCGTACGGGCCACTAGTTTCTCTTTAGATAGGTTTAACAATAGATAAACAAAATTGAGTCAATGCTACTTTCTTCATATAAAACACTGTAGGAATGTACTTTTAGTGTGACTCGTACTTGACAAACTGACAAAAACTGCAAAAGCCCTTTAGATCTTAGTTTGAGTAGACAAAAACAGAATATATTTCCCAAAAGAGCTCAATGTCTTGTTCAAACCTAAATACCCAATAAATTTGAGTTGAAAATGTAAGGAAATGATTAGAGTTTGTGGCCAGTTAGCTCAGTTGGTCAGAGCGTGGTGCTAATAACGCCAAGGTCACGGGTTCAACCCCCGTACGGGCCACTGGTTTCTCTTTAGATAGGTTTAACAATAGAGCAACAATATTGAGTCAATGCTACTTTCTTCATATAAAACACTGTAGGAATGTACTTTTAGTGTGACTCGTACTTGACAAAATGACAAAAACTGCAAAAGCCCTTTAGATCTTAGTTTGAGTAGACAAAAACAGAATATATTTCCCAAAAGAGCTCAATGTCTTGTTCAAACCTAAATACCAAAATAATTTGAGTTGAAAATGTATGGAAATTATTTGAGTTTGTGGCCAGTTGGCTCAGTTGGTCAGAGCGTGGTGCTAATAACGCCAAGGTCACGGGTTCAACCCCCGTACGGGCCACTGGTTTCTCTTTAGATAGGTTTAACAATAGATCAACAAAATTGAGTCAATGCTACTTTCTTCATATAAAACACTGTAGGAATGTACTTTTAGTGTGACTCGTACTTGACAAACTGACAAAAACTGCAAAAGCCCTTTAGATCTTAGTTTGAGTAGACAAAAACAGAATATATTTCCCAAAAGAGCTCAATGTCTTGTTCAAACCTAAATACCAAAATAATTTGAGTTGAAAATGTATGGAAATGATTTGAGTTTGTGGCCAGTTAGCTCAGTTGGTCAGAGCGTGGTGCTAATAACGCCAAGGTCACGGGTTCAACCCCCGTACGGGCCACTGGCTTCTCTTTAGATAGTTTTAACAATAGATCAACAATATTGAGTCAATGCTACTTTCTTCATATAAAACACTGTAGGAATGGATTTTTAGTCAGACTCGTACCTGACAAACTGACAAAAACTGCAAAAGCCCTTTAGATCTTAGTTTGAGTTGACCAAAACAGAATATATTTCCCAAAAAGCTCAATGTCTTGTTCAAACCTAAATACCAAAATAATTTGAGTTGAAAATGTAAGGAAATGGTTTGAGTTTGTGGCCAGTTAGCTCAGTTGGTCAGAGCGTGGTGCTAATAACGCCAAGGTCACGGGTTCAACCCCCGTACGGGCAACTGGTTTCTCTTTAGATAGGTTTAACAATAGATCAACAAAATTGAGTCAATGCTACTTTCTTCATATAAAACACTGTAGCAATGTACTTTTAGTGTGACTCGTACTTGACAAACTGACAAAAACTGCAAAAGCCCTTTAGATCTTAGTTTGAGTAGACAAAAACAGAATATATTTCCCAAAAGAGCTCAATGTCTTGTTCAAACCTAAATACCAAAATAATTTGAGTTGAAAATGTAAGGAAATGATTTGAGTTTGTGGCCAGTTATCTCAGTTGGTCAGAGCGTGGTGCTAATAACGCCAAGGTCACGGGTTCAACCCCCGTACGGGCCACTGGTTTCTCTTTAGATAGTTTTAACAATAGATCAACAATATTCAGTCAATGCTACTTTCTTCATATAAAACACTGTAGGAATGGATTTTTAGTGTGACTCGTACCTGACAAAAACTGCAAAAGCCCTTTAGATCTTAGTTTGAGTTGACCAAAACAGAATATATTTCCCAAAAAGCTCAATGTCTTGTTCAAACCTAAATACCAAAATAATTTTAGTTGAAAATGTAAGGAAATGGTTTGAGTTTGTGGCCAGTTAGCTCAGTTGGTCAGAGCGTGGTGCTAATAACGCCAAGGTCACGGGTTCAACCCCCGTACGGGCCACTGGTTTCTCTTTAGATAGGTTTAACAATAGATCAGCAAAATTGAGTCAATGCTACTTTCTTCATATAAAACACTGTAGCAATGTACTTTTAGTGTGACTCGTACTTGACAAACTGACAAAAACTGCAAAAGCCCTTTAGATCTTAGTTTGAGTAGACAAAAACAGAATATATTTCCCAAAAAAACTCAATGTCTTGTTCAAACCTAAATACCAAAATAATTTGAGTTGAAAATGTAAGGAAATGATTTGAGTTTGTGGCCAGTTAGCTCAGTTGGTCAGGGCGTGGTGCTAATAACGCCAAGGTCACGGGTTCAACCCCCGTACGGGCCACTGGTTTCTGTTTAGATAGTTTTAACAATAGATCAACAATATTGAGTCAATGTTACTTTCTTCATATAAAACACTGTAGGAATGGATTTTTTGTCTGACTCGTACTTGACAAACTGACAACAACTGCAAAAGCCCTTTAGATATTAGTTTGAGTTGACCAAAACAGAATATATTTCCCAAAAAGTTCAATGTCTTGTTCAAACCGAAATACCAAAATAATTTGAGTTGAAAATGTAAGTAAATGATGTGAGTTTGTGGCCAGTTAGCTCAGTTGGTCAGAGCGTGGTGCTAATAACGCCAAGGTCACGGGTTCAACCCCCTTACGGGCCACTGGTTTCTCTTTAGATAGGTTTAACAATAGATCAACAATATTGAGTCAATGCTACTTTCTTCATATAAAACATTGTAGGAATGGATTTTTAGTGTGACTCGTACTTGACAAACTGACAAAAACTGCAAAAGCCTTTTAGATCTTAGTTTGAGTAGACCACAACAGAATTTTTTTTCCTAGGAACTCAATGTCCTGTTCAAATCTAAATACCAAAATAATTTGAGTTGAAAATGTAAGGAAATTTAGAAAATTTGTGGCCGGTTAGCTTGGTTGGTCAGAGCGTGGTGCTAACAACGCCAAGGTCATGTGTTCAACCCCAATATGGAACATGAGTTTCCTTTTAAAGAGTTTTAACTATGGATCAACAACCATGACTCAATGCTACTTTTTCTATATAAAACACTGTAGGAATGGATTTTTAGTGTAATTCGTACTTGACAAACAGACAAAAACTGCAAGAGCACTTTAGATCTTAGTTTGAGTAGACCAAAACACTTGTTTTTTTCCTAGGAACTCAATGTTTTGTTCAAATCTAAATACCAAAATAGTTTGAGTTGAAAATGTAAGTAAATGGTTTGAGTTTGTGGCCAGTTAGCTCAGTTGGTCATAGCGTGGTGCTAATAACGCCAAGGTCACGGGTTCAACCCCCGTACGGGCCACTGGTTTCTCTTTAGATAGGTTTAACAATATTGAGTCAATGCTACTTTCTTCATATAAAACACTGTAGGAATGGATTTTTAGTCTGACTCTTACTTGACAAACTGACAAAAACTGCAAAAGCCCTTTAGATCTTAGTTTGAATAGACCAAAACCGAATATATATTCCCAAAAAGCTCAATGTCTTGTTCAAACCTAAATACCAAAATAATTTGAGTTGAAAATGTAAGGAAATGTTTTGAGTTTGTGGCCAGTTAGCTCAGTTGGTCAGAGTGTGGTGCTAATAACGCCAAGGTCACGGGTTCAACCCCCGTACGGGCCACTGGTTTCTCTTTAGATAGGTTTAACAATAGATAAACAAAATTGAGTCAATGCTACTTTCTTCATATAAAACACTGTAGGAATGTACTTTTAGTGTGACTCGTACTTGACAAACTGACAAAAACTGCAAAAGCCCTTTAGATTTTAGTTTGAGTAGACAAAAACAGAATATATTTCCCAATAGAGCTCAATGTCTTGTTCAAACCTAAATACCAAAATAATTTGAGTTGAAAATGTATGGAAATGTTTTGAGTTTGTGGCCAGTTAGCTCAGTTGGTCAGAGCGTGGTGCTAATAACGCCAAGGTCACGGGTTCAACCCCCGTACGGGCCACTGGTTTCTCTTTAGATAGGTTTAACAATAGATCAACAATATTGAGTCAATGCTACTTTCTTCATATAAAACACTGTAGGAATGTACTTTTAGTCTGACTCGTACTTGACAAACTGACAAAAACTGCAAAAGCCCTTTAGATTTTAGTTTGAGTAGACCAAAACAGAATATATTTCCCAAAAAGCTCAATGTCTTGTTCAAACCTAACTACCAAAATAATTTGAGTTGAAAATTTAAGGAAATGATTTGAGTTTGTGGCCAGTTAGCTCAGTTGGTCAGAGCGTGGTGCTAATAACGCCAAGGTCACGGGTTCAACCCCCGTACGGGCCACTGGTTTCTCTTTAGATAGGTTTAACAATATTGAGTCAATGCTACTTTCTTCATATAAAACACTGTAGGAATGGATTTTTAGTCCGACTCGTACTTGACAAACTGACAAAAACTGCAAAAGCCCTTTAGATCTTAGTTTGAATAGACCAAAACAGAATATATATTCCCAAAAAGCTCAATGTCTTGTTCAAACCTAAATACCAAAATAATTTGAGTTGAAAATGTAAGGAAATGTTTTGAGTTTGTGGCCAGTTAGCTCAGTTGGTCAGAGTGTGGTGCTAATAACGCCAAGGTCATGGGTTCAACCCCCGTACGGGCCACTGGTTTCTCTTTAGATAGGTTTAACAATAGATCAACAAAATTGAGTCAATGCTACTTTCTTCGTATAAAACACTGTAGGAATGTACTTTTAGTGTGACTCGTACTTGACAAACGGCCAAAACTGCAAAAGCCCTTTAGATCTTAGTTTGAGTAGACAAAAACAGAATATATTTCCCAAAAGAGCTCAATGTCTTGTTCAAACCTAAATACCAAAATAATTTGAGTTGAAAATGTATGGAAATGATTTGAGTTTGTGGCCAGTTAGCTCAGTTGGTCAGAGCGTGGTGCTAATAACGCCAAGGTCACGGGTTGAACCCCCGTACGGGCCACTGGTTTCTCTTTAGATAGTTTTAACAATAGATCAACAATATTGAGTCAATGCTACTTTCTTCATATAAAACACTGTAGGAATGGATTTTTAGTCTGACTCGTACCTGACAAACTGACAAAAACTGCAAAAGCCCTTTAGATCTTAGTTTGAGTTGACCAAAACGGAATATATTTCCCAAAAAGCTCAATGTCTTGTTCAAACCTAAATACCAAAATAATTTGAGTTGAAAATGTAAGGAAATGGTTTGAGTTTGTGGCCAGTTAGCTCAGTTGGTCAGAGCGTGGTGCTAATAACACCAAGGTCACGGGTTCAACCCCCGTACGGGCCACTGGTTTCTCTTTAGATAGGTTTAACAATAGATCAACAAAATTGAGTCAATGCTACTTTCTTCATATAAAACACTGTAGCAATGTACTTTTAGTGTGACTCGTACTTGACAAACTGACAAAAACTGCAAAAGCCCTTTAGATCTTAGTTTGAGTAGACAAAAACAGAATATATTTCCCAAAAGAGCTCAATGTCTTGTTCAAACCTAAATACCAAAATAATTTGAGTTGAAAATGTAAGGAAATGATTTGAGTTTGTGGCCAGTTAGCTCAGTTGGTCAGAGCGTGGTGCTAATAACGCCAAGGTCACGGGTTCAACCCCTGTACGTGCCACTGGTTTCTCTTTAAATAGTTTTAACATTAGATCAACAATATTGAGTCAATGCTACTTTCTTCATATAAAACACTCTAGGAATGGATTTTTAGTCCGACTCGTACTTGACAAACTGACAAAAACTGCAAAGGCCCTTTAGATCTTAGTTTGAGTAGACCAAAACAGAATATATTTCCCAAAAAGCTCAATGTCTTGTTCAAACCTAAATACCAAAATAATTTGAGTTGAAAATGTAAGGAAATGGTTTGTGTTTGTGGCCAGTTAGCTCAGTTGGTCAGAGCGTGGTGCTAATAAAGCCAAGGTCACGGGTTCAACCCCCGTAAGGGCCACTGGTTTCTCTTTAGATAGGTTTAACAATAGATCAACAATATTGAGTCAATGCTACTTTCTTCATATAAAACATTGTAGGAATGGATTTTTAGTGTGACTCGTACTTGACAAACTGACAAAAACTGCAAAAGCCTTTTAGATCTTAGTTTGAGTAGACCACAACAGAATTTTTTTTCCTAGGAACTCAATGTCCTGTTCAAATCTAAATACCAAAATAATTTGAGTTGAAAATGTAAGGAAATTTAGAAAATTTGTGGCCGGTTAGCTTGGTTGGTCAGAGCGTGGTGCTAACAACGCCAAGGTCATGTGTTCAACCCCAATATGGAACATGAGTTTCCTTTTAAAGAGTTTTAACTATAGATCAACAACCATGACTCAATGCTACTTTTTCTATATAAAACACTGTAGGAATGGATTTTTAGTGTAATTCGTACTTGACAAACAGACAAAAACTGCAAGAGCACTTTAGATTTTAGTTTGAGTAGACCAAAACACTTGTTTTTTTCCTAGGAACTCAATGTTTTGTTCAAATCTAAATACCAAAATAATTTGAGTTGAAAATGTAAGGAAATTTAGAAAGTTTGTGGCCAGTTAGCTCAGTTGTTCAGAGCGTGGTGCTAATAACGCCAAGGTCATGTGTTCAACCCCCATACAGGCCACTGGTTTTCCTTTAAAGAGGATTAACTATAGATTAACAACATTGACTCAATGCTGCTTTCTGTCTATGAAACACTGTAGGAACATATTCTTAGTGTCACTCATACTTGATAAACTGGCAAAAGCACTTTGGATCTTAGTTTGAGTAGACCAAAACAGATTTTTTTTTTCCTAGGAACTCAATGTCTTGTTCAAATGAAAATACCAAATTAATTTAAGTTGAAAATGTAAGGAAATTTAGGAAGATTGTGGCTGGTTAGCTCAGTTGGCCAGAACGAGGTACTCGAAACGCAGAGGTCATGGGTTCAACCCGGGTACAGGCAGCTGATTTCTTGTTAAGAAGTTTATCTACAGATCAATAACATGAATTCAATGCTATTTCTTTTCTGTATATGAAACACTGTATGAATGACTTTTTAGTGTGAGTTGTACTTGACAAACTTCCAAAAACTGCCAGAGTGTTTTGTACCTTAGTTCGAGTAGACAAAAACAGACTAAATTTTTTCATAACTCATTGTCATATTCAAATCTAAATACATCCATCCATTTTCTTCCGCTTGTCCCTTTTGAGGTCGTGGGGGGTTCAGGAGCCCATCTCAGCTGCATTTGGGCAGAAGGCGGGGTAATTCGCAGATCGAAATACATACCAAAATAATTTGAATTGAAAATGTGAGGACATTTTCAGATTTTGTGGCCGGTTACCTCAGTTGGTCAGAGCGTGGTGCTAAAAATGCCAAGGTCATGGGTTCAACCGTCATACAGGCCACTGGTTTCTCTTTAAAGAGGATTAACAACATTGACTCAATGCTACTTTCTGTCTATAAAACACTGTAGGAATGGATTTTAGTGTGACTCATACTTGACCAACTGACAAAAACTGCCAAAGCTCGTTGGATCTTAGTTTGAGTAGACCAAAACAGATTTTTTTTTCTTTCTAGGAACTCAATGTCCTGTTTAAATCTAAATACCAAAATAATTTAAGTTGAAAATGTATGGAAATTTTGAAAGTTTGTGGCCGGTTAGCTCAGTTGGTCAGAGCGTGGTGCAAATAACACCAATGTCATGGATTCAACCCCCATACAGGCCACTGGTTTCCCTTTAAAGAGGTCTAACTATAGATTAACAACATTGACTCAATGCTGCTTTCTGTCTGTAAAACACTGTAGGAATGGATTTTTAGTGTCACTCATACTTGATAAACTGACAAAAACTGCAAAAGCACTTTAGATCTTAGTTTGAGTAGACCAAAACATTTTTTTTTTTCCGAGGAACTCAATGTTTTGTTCAAATCTAAAGACCAAAATAATTTGAGTTGAAAATGTAAGGAAATTTAAAATGTTTGTGGCCGGTTAGCTCAGTTGGTCAGAGCGTGGTGCTAATAACGCCAAGGTCACGGGTTCAACCCCCGTACGGGCCACTGGTTTCTCTTTAGATAGTTTTAACATTAGATCAACAATATTGAGTCAATGCTACTTTCTTCATATAAAACACTGTAGGAATGGATTTTTAGTCCGACTCGTACTTGACAAACTGACAAAAACTGCAAAGGCCCTTTAGATCTTAGTTTGAATAGACCAAAACAGAATATATTTCCCAAAAAGCTCAATGTCTTGTTCAAACCTAAATACCAAAATAATTTGAGTTGAAAATGTAAGGAAATGGTTTGAGTTTGTGGCCAGTTAGCTCAGTTGGTCAGAGCGTGGTGCTAATAACGCCAAGGTCACGGGTTCAACCCCCGTACGGGCCACTGGTTTCTCTTTAGATAGGTTTAACAATAGATCCACAATATTGAGTCAATGCTACTTTCTTCATATAAAACACTGTAGGAATGGATTTTTAGTCTGACTCGTACTTGACAAACTGACAAAAACTGCAAAAGCCCTTTAGATTTTAGTTTGAGTAGACCAAAACAGAATATATTTCTCAAAAAGCTCAATGTCTTGTTCAAACCTAAATACCAAAATAATTTGAGTTGAAAATGTAAGGAAATGATTTGAGTTTGTGGCCAGTTAGCTCAGTTGGTCAGAGCGTGGTGCTAATAACGCCAAGGTCACGGGTTCAACCCCCGTACGGGCCACTGGTTTCTCTTTAGATAGGTTTAACAATATTGAGTCAATGCTACTTTCTTCATATAAAACACTGTAGGAATGGATTTTTAGTCTGACTCGTACTTGACAAACTGACAAAAACTGCAAAAGCCCTTTAGATCTTAGTTTGAATAGACCAAAACAGAATATATATTCCCAAAAAGCTCAATGTCTTGTTCAAACCTAAATACCAAAATAATTTGAGTTGAAAATGTAAGGAAATGTTTTGAGTTTGTGGCCAGTTAGCTCAGTTGGTCAGAGCGTGGTGCTAATAACGCCAAGGTCACGGGTTCAACCTCTGTACGGGCCACTGGTTTCTCTTTAGATAGGTTTAACAATAGATCAACAAAATTGAGTCAATGCTACTTTCTTCATATAAAACACTGTAGGAATGTACTTTTAGTGTGACTCGTACTTGACAAACTGACAAAAACTGCAAAAGCCCTTTAGATCTTAGTTTGAGTAGACAAAAACAGAATATATTTCCCAAAAGAGCTCAATGTCTTGTTCAAACCTAAATACCAAAATAATTTGAGTTGAAAATGTATGGAAATGATTTGAGTTTGTGGCCAGTTAGCTCAGTTGGTCAGAGCGTGGTGCTAATAACGCCAAGGTCACGGGTTCAACCCCCGTACGGGCCACTGGTTTCTCTTTAGATAGTTTTAACAATAGATCAACAATATTGAGTCAATGCTACTTTCTTCATATAAAACACTGTAGGAATGGATTTTTAGTCTGACTCGTACCTGACAAACTGACAAAAACTGCAAAAGCCCTTTAGATCTTAGTTTGAGTTGACCAAAACGGAATATATTTCCCAAAAAGCTCAATGTCTTGTTCAAACCTAAATACCAAAATAATTTGAGTTGAAAATGTAAGGAAATGGTTTGAGTTTGTGGCCAGTTAGCTCAGTTGGTCAGAGCGTGGTGCTAATAACGCCAAGGTCACGGGTTCAACCCCCGTACTGGCCACTGGTTTCTCTTTAGATAGGTTTAACAATAGATCAACAAAATTGAGTCAATGCTACTTTCTTCATATAAAACACTGTAGCAATGTACTTTTAGTGTGACTCGTACTTGACAAACTGACAAAAACTGCAAAAGCCCTTTAGATCTTAGTTTGAGTAGACAAAAACAGAATATATTTCCCAAAAGAGCTCAATGTCTTGTTCAAACCTAAATACCAAAATAATTTGAGTTGAAAATGTAAGGAAATGATTTGAGTTTGTGGCCATTTAGCTCAGTTGGTCAGAACGTTGTGCTAATAACGCCAAGGTCACGGGTTCAACCCCCGTACGGGCCACTGGTTTCTCTTTAGATAGTTTTAACAATAGATCAACAATATTGAGTCAATGCTACTTTCTTCATATAAAACACTGTAGGAATGGATTTTTAGTCTGACTCGTACTTGACAAACTGACAAAAACTGCAAAAGCCCTTTAGATATTAGTTTGAGTTGACCAAAACAGAATATATTTCCCAAAAAGCTCAATGTCTTGTTCAAACCTAAATACCAAAATAATTTGAGTTGAAAATGTAAGGAAATGATTTGAGTTTGTGGCCAGTTAGCTCAGTTGGTCAGAGCGTGGTGCTAATAACGCCAAGGTCACGGGTTCAACCCCCGTACGGGCCACTGGTTTCTCTTTAGATAGTTTTAACATTAGATCAACAATATTGAGTCAATGCTACTTTCTTCATATAAAACACTATAGGAATGGATTTTTAATCCGACTCGTACTTGACAAACTGACAAAAACTGCAAAGGCCCTTTAGATCTTAGTTTGAGTAGACCAAAACAGAATATATTTCCCAAAAAGCTCAATGTCTTGTTCAAACCTAAATACCAAAATAATTTGAGTTGAAAATGTAAGGAAATGGTTTGAGTTTGTGGCCAGTTAGCTCAGTTGGTCAGAGCGCGGTGCTAATAATGCCAAGGTCACGGGTTCAACCCACGTACGGGCCACTGGTTTCTCTTTAGATAGGTTTAACAATAGATCAACAATATTGAGTCAATGCTACTTTCTTCATATAAAACATTGTAGGAATGGGTTTTTAGTGTGACTCGTACTTGACAAACTGACAAAAACTGCAAAAGCCTTTTAGATCTTAGTTTGAGTAGACCACAACAGAATTTTTTTTCCTAGGAACTCAATGTCCTGTTCAAATCTAAATACCAAAATAATTTGAGTTGAAAATGTAAGGAAATTTAGAAAATGTGTGGCCGGTTAGCTTGGTTGGTCAGAGCGTGGTGCTAACAACGCCAAGGTCATGTGTTCAACCCCAATATGGAACATGAGTTTCCTTTTAAAGAGTTTTAACTATAGATCAACAACCATGACTCAATGCTACTTTTTCTATATAAAACACTGTAGGAATGGATTTTTAGTGTAATTCGTACTTGACAAACAGACAAAAACTGCAAGAGCACTTTAGATCTTAGTTTGAGTAGACCAAAACACTTGTTTTTTTCCTAGGAACTCAATGTTTTGTTCAAATCTAAATACCAAAATAATTTGAGTTGAAAATGTAAGGAAATTTAGAAAGTTTGTGGCCAGTTAGCTCAGTTGGTCAGAGCGTGGTGCTAATAACGCCAAGGTCATGTGTTCAACCCCCATACAGGCCACTGGTTTTCCTTTAAAGAGGAATAACTATAGATTAACAACATTGACTCAATTCTGCTTTCTGTCTATGAAACACTGTAGGAACATATTCTTAGTGTCACTCATACTTGATAAACTGGCAAAAGCACTTTGGATCTTAGTTTGAGTAGACCAAAACAGATTTTTTTTTTTCCTAGGAACTCAATGTCTTGTTCAAATGAAAATACCAAATTAATTTAAGTTGAAAATGTAAGGAAATTTAGGAAGATTGTGGCTGGTTAGCTCAGTTGGCCAGAACGAGGTGCTCGAAACGCAGAGGTCATGGGTTCAACCCGGGTACAGGCAGCTGGTTTCTTGTTAAGAAGTTTATCTACAGATCAACAACATGAATTCAATGCTATTTCTTTTCTGTATATGAAACACTGTATGAATGACTTTTTAGTGTGAGTTGTACTTGACAAACTTCCAAAAACTGCCAGAGCGTTTTGTACCTTAGTTCGAATAGACAAAAACAGACTAAATTTTTTCATAACTCATTGTCATATTCAAATCTAAATACATCCATCCATTTTCTTCCGCTTGTCCCTTTTGAGGTCGTGGGGGGTTCAGGAGCCCATCTCAGCTGCATTTGGGCGGAAGGCGGGGTAATTCGCAGATCGAAATACATACCAAAATAATTTGAATTGAAAATGTGAGGACATTTTCAGATTTTGTGGCCGGTTACCTCAGTTGGTCAGAGCGTGTTGCTAATAATGCCAAGGTCATGGGTTCAACCGTCATACAGGCCACTGGTTTCTCTTTAAAGAGGATTAACAACATTGACTCAATGCTACTCTCTGTCTATAAAACACTGTAGGAATGGATTTTAGTGTGACTCATACTTGACCAACTGACAAAAACTGCCAAAGCTCGTTGGATCTTAGTTTGAGTAGACCAAAACAGATTTTTTTTTTTTAGGAACTCAATGTCCTGTTTAAATCTAAATACCAAAATAATTTGAGTTGAAAATGTAAGGAAATTTTGAAAGTTTGTGGCCGGTTAGCTCAGTTGGTCAGAGCGTGGTGCAAATAACACCAATGTCATGGATTCAACCCCCATACAGGCCACTGGTTTCCCTTTAAAGAGGTCTAACTATAGATTAACAACATTGACTCAATGCTGCTTTCTGTCTGTAAAACACTGTAGGAATGGATTTTTAGTGTCACTCATACTTGATAAACTGACAAAAACTGCAAAAGCACTTTAGATCTTAGTTTGAGTAGACCAAAACAGATATTTTTTTTTTCCGAGGAACTCAATGTTTTGTTCAAATCTAAAGACCAAAATAATTTGAGTTGAAAATGTAAGGAAATTTAAAATGTTTGTGGCCGGTTAGCTCAGTTGGTCAGAGCGTGGTGCTAATAACGCCAAGGTCATGGGTTCAACCACCATACAGGCCACTGGTTTCTCTTTAGATAGGTTTAACTATAGATTAACGACATTGACTCAATGCTGCTTTCTGTCTATGAAACATTGTAATAATGGATTTTTAGTGTCATACTTGATAAATTGACAAAATCTGCAAAAGCATTTTAGATCTTAGTTTGAGTAGACCAAAACAGATTTTTTTTCCTAGAAACTCAATGTTTTGTTCAAATCTAAATACCAAAATAATTTCAGTTGAAAATGTAAGGAAACCTAGTAAGTGTGTGGCAGGTTAGCTCAGTTGGTCATAGCGTGGTGCTAATAACGCCAAGGTCATGGATTCAATCCCCGTACCAGCCACTGGTTTCTCTTCAGATAGGTTTAACTATGGATCAACATTGATTCAATGCTACTTTCTTCATATAAAACACTGTAGGAATGGATTTTTAGTGTGACTCGTACTTGACAAACTGACAAAAACTGCAAAAGCCCATTAGATCTTAGTTTCAGTAGACCAAAACAGAAAATATTTTACCTAAGAACTCAATGTCCTGTTCAAATCGAAATACTAAAATAATTTGAGTTGAAAATGTAAGGAAATTTAAAATGTTTGTGGCCGGTTAGCTCAGTTGGTCAGAGCGTGGTGCTAATAATGCCAAGGTCATGGGTTCAACCCCCATACAGGCCACTGGTTTCTCTTTAGATAGGTTTAACTATAGATTAACGACATTGACTCAATGCTGCTTTCTGTCTATAAAACATTATAGGAATGGATTTTTAGTGTCACTCATACTTGATTAACTGACAAAAAATGCAAAAGCACTTTAGATCTTAAATTGAGTAGACCAAAACAGATTTTAAATTTTTTCCTAGGAACTCAATGTTTTGTTCAAAAACTAAATACCAAAATAATTTGAGTTGAAAATGTAAGGAAATTTAAAAAGTTTGTGGCCGGTTAGCTCAGTTGGTCAGAGCGTGGTGCTAATAACGCCAAGGTCATGGATTCAACCCCCATACAGGCCACTGGTTTCCCTTTAAAGAGGTCTAACTATAGATTAACAACATTGACTCAATGCTGCTTTCTGTCTGTAAAACACTGTAGGAATGGATTTTTAGTGTCACTCATACTTGATAAACTGACAAAAACTGCAAAAGCACTTTAGATCTTAGTTTGAGTAGACCAAAACAGATATTTTTTTTTTCCGAGGAACTCAATGTTTTGTTCAAATGTAAAGACCAAAATAATTTGAGTTGAAAATGTAAGGAAATTTAAAATGTTTGTGGCCGGTTAGCTCAGTTGGTCAGAGCGTGGTGCTAATAACGCCAAGGTCATGGGTTCAACCACCATACAGGCCACTGGTTTCTCTTTAGATAGGTTTAACTATAGATTAACGACATTGACTCAATGCTGCTTTCTGTCTATGAAACACTGTAATAATGGATTTTTAGTGTCATACTTGATAAATTAACAAAATCTGCAAAAGCATTTTAGATCTTAGTTTGAGTAGACCAAAACAGATTTTTTTCCCTAGAAACTCAATGTTTTGTTCAAATCTAAATACCAAAATAATTTCAGTTGAAAATGTAAGGAAACCTAGTAAGTGTGTGGCAGGTTAGCTCAGTTGGTCATAGCGTGGTGCTAATAACGCCAAGGTCATGGATTCAATCCCCGTACCAGCCACTGGTTTCTCTTCAGATAGGTTTAACTATGGATCAACATTGATTCAATGCTACTTTCTTCATATAAAACACTGTAGGAATGGATTTTTAGTGTGACTCGTACTTGACAAACTGACAAAAACTGCAAAAGCCCATTAGATCTTAGTTTCAGTAGACCAAAACAGAAAATATTTTACCTAAGAACTCAATGTCCTGTTCAAATCGAAATACTAAAATAATTTGAGTTGAAAATGTAAGGAAATTTAAAATGTTTGTGGCCGGTAAGCTCAGTTGGTCAGAGCGTGGTGCTAATAATGCCAAGGGCATGGGTTCAACCCCCATACAGGCCACTGGTTTCTCTTTAGCTAGGTTTAACTATAGATTAACGACATTGACTCAATGCTGCTTTCTGTCTATAAAACATTACAGGAATGGATTTTTAGTGTCACTCATACTTGATTAACTGACAAAAAATGCAAAAGCACTTTAGATCTTAAATTGAGTAGACCAAAACAGATTTTAAATTTTTTCCTAGGAACTCAATGTTTTGTTCAAAAACTAAATACCAAAATAATTTGAGTTGAAAATGTAAGGAAATTTAAAAAGTTTGTGGCCGGTTAGCTCAGTTGGTCAGAGCGTGGTGCTAATAACGCCAAGGTCATGGGTTCAACCCCCATACAGGCCATTGGTTTACCTATAAAAAGGTTTAACTATAGATTAATGACATTGACTCAATGCTGCTTTCTGTCTATAAAACATTATAGGAATGGATTTTTAGTGTCACTCATACTTGATAAACTGACAAAAACTGCAAAATCACTTTAGATCTTAGTTTGAGTAGACCAAAAGAGAATATATATTACCTAAAAACTCAATGTCCTGTTCAAATCTAAATACTAAAATAATTTGTCTTGAAAATGTATGGAAATTTAGAAAGTTTGTGGCCGGTTAGCTCAGTTGGTCAGAGCGTGGTGCTAATAACGCCAAGGTCATGGGTTCAACCACCATACAGGCCACTGGTTTCTCTTTAGATAGGTTTAACTATAGATCAACATTGACTCAATGCTACTTTTTTCATATAAAACACTGTAGGAATGGATTTTTAGTCTGACTCGTACTTGACAAACTGACAAAAACTGAAAAAGCCCTTTAAATCTTAGTTTCAGTAGACCAAAACAGAATATATTTTACCAAAGAACTCAATGTCTTGTTCAAATCTAAATACTAAAATAATTTGAGTTGAAAATGTAAGGACATTTTGAAAATTTGTGGCCGGTTAGCTCAGTTGTTCAGAGCGTGGTGCTAATAACGCCAAGGTCATGGGTTCAACCCCCATACAGGCCACTAGTTTCCCTTTAAAAAGGTTTAACTATAGATTAACAACATTGACTCAATGCTGCTTTATGTCTATGAAACACAGTAGGAACATACTTTTAGTGTCACTCATACTTGATAAACTGACAAAAACTGCAAAAGCACTTTAGATATTAAATTGACTAGACCAAAACAGATTTTAAATTTTTTCCTAGGAACTCAATGTTTTGTTCAAAAACTAAATACCAAAATAATTTGAGTTGAAAATGTAAGGAAATTTCAAAAGTTTGTGGCTGGTTAGCTCAGTTGGTCAGAGCGTTGTGCTAATAATGCCAAGGTCATGGGTTCAACCCCCGTACGGGCCACTGGTTTCTCTTTAGATAGCTTTAACTATAGATCAACATTGACTCAATCTTACTTTCTTCATATAAAACACTGTAGTAATGGATTTTTAGTGTGACTTGTACTTGACAAACTGACAAAAACAACAAAAGCCCTTTAGATCTTAGTTTCAGTAGACCAAAACAGATTTATTTTTTTCGTAGGAACTCAATGCTTTGTTAAAATCAAAATACCAAAATAATTTCAGTTGAAAATGTAAGGAAACCTAGAAAGTTTGTGGCCGGTTAGTTCAGTTGGTCAGAGCGTGGTGCTAATAACGCCAAGGTCATGGATTCAATCCCCGTATGGGCCACTTGCTTCTCTTTAGGTAGGTGTAACTGTAGATCAACATTGACTCAATGCTACTTTCTTCATATAAAACACTTTAGGAATGGATTTTTAGTGTGACTCGTACTTGACAAACTGACAAAAACTGCAAAAGCCCTTTAGATCTTAGTTTGAGTAGACCAAAACAGAATATATTTTACCAAAGAACTCAATGTCCTGTTCAAATCGAAATACTAAAATAATTTGAGTTGAAATTGTAAGAAAATTTGGAAAGCTTGTGGCCTGTTAGCTCAGTTGGTCAGAGCGTGGTGCTAGTAACACCAAGGTCATGGGTTCAACCCCCATACAGGCCACTGGTTTCACTTTAAAGAGGATTAACAATATTGACTCAATGCTGCTTTCTTCATATAAAACACTAAAGGAATGGATTTTTAGTGTGAATCGTACTTGACAAAAACTGCAAAAGCCCTTTAGATCTTAGTTTCAGTAGACTAAAACAGAATATATTTTACCTAAGAACTCAATGTCCTGTTCAAATCTAAATACCAAAATAATTTGAGTTGAAAATGTGAGGAAACTTAGAAAGTTTGTGGCCGGTTAGCTCAGTTGGTCAGCGTGTGGTGCTTAAAACGCCAAGGTCATGGATTCAACCCCCATACAGGCCACTGGTTTCTCTTGAAAGAGGTGTAACTATAGATTAACAATGTTTACTCAATGCTGCTTTCTGTCTATAAAACACTGTAGGAATGGATTTTTAGTGTCACTCATACTTGATAAACTGACAAAAACTTCAAAAGCACTTTCGATCTTAGTTTGAGTAGAGACCAAATCCGATTATTTTTTTCCTAGGAACTCAAAGTTTTGTTCAAATCTAAATTCCAAAATATTTTGAGTTGAAAATGTAAGGAAATTTAGGTAGTTTGTGGCAGTTTAGCTCAGTTTGTTCAGAGCGTGGTGCTGATAACGCTGAGGTCATGGGTTCAACCCCCATACTGGCCACTGGTTTCCCTCTAAAGAGGTTTAACTGTAGATTAACAACATTGACTCATTGCTGCTTTCTGTCTATAAAACACTGAAGGAATGGATTTTTAGTGTGACTCGTACTTGACAAACTGACAAAAACTGCAAAAGTCCTTTAGATCTTAGTTTGAGTAGACAAAAACAGAATATATATTACCTACGAACTCAATGTCCTGTTCAAATCTAAATACCAAAATAATTTGAGTTGAAAATGTAAGTACATTTAGAAAGTTTGTGGCCGGTTAGCTCAGTTGGTCAGAGCGTGGTGCTAATAACGCCAAGGTCTTGGGTTCAACCCCCATACGGGCCACTGGTTTCTCTTTAGATAGGTTTAACTATAGATCAACATTGACTTAATCTTACTTTCTTCATATAAAACACTGTAGGAATTGATTTTTAGTGTGACTTGTACTTGACAAACTGACAAAAACTGCAAAAGCCCTTTAGATCTTAGCTTCAGTAGATCAAAACAGATTTTTTTTTTCAGGAACTCAATGTTTTGTTCAAATCTAAATACCAAAATAATTTCAGTTGAAAATGGAGGGAAATTTAGAACATTTGTGGCAGGTTAGCTCAGTTGGTCAGAGCGTGGTGCTAATAACGCCAAGGTCATGGGTTCAACCCCCGTACAGGCCACTGGTTTCCCTATAAAAAGGTTTAACTATAGATTAACGACATTGACTCAATGCTGCTTTCTGTCTATAAAACACTGTTGTAATGGATTTTTAGTGTCACTCATACTTGATAAACTGACAAAAACTGCAAAAGCCCTTTAAATCTTAGTTTGAGTAGACCAAAACAGATTTTTTTTTCCCTAGAAACTCAATGTTTTGTTCAAATCTAAATACCAAAACAATTTCAGTTGAAAATGTAAGGAAACCTAGTAAGTTTGTGGCAGGTTAGCTCAGTTGGTCAGAGCATGGTGCCAATAACACCAAGGTCATGGATTCAATCTCCGTACGGGCCACTGGTTTCTCTTTAGATAGGTTTAAAGGCCTACTGAAACCCACTACTACCGACCACGCAGTCTTATAGTTTATATATCAATGATGAAATCTTAACATTGCAACACATGCCAATACGGCCGGGTTAAATTACTCAAGTGCAATTTTAAATTTTGCGCGAAATATCCTGCTGAAAACGTCTCGGTATGATGACGTCTGCGCGTGACGTCACGGATTGTAGAGGACATTTTTGGACAGCATGGTGGCCAGCTATTAAGTCGTCTGTTTTCATCGCAAAATTCCACAGTATTCTGGACATCTGTGTTGGTGAATCTTTTGCGATTTGTTCAATGAACAATAGAGAAAGCAAAGAAGAAAGCTGTAGGTGGTAAGCGGTGTATTGCGGCAGGTGTTGTGCCGGATAACGCACACCCGCCGTAGAATGCACCCCCTGACTGTTGTGCCGGATAACACAGCCGGTGTTTCATTGTTTACATTCCCGAAAGATGACAATCAAGCTTTACCATTGGCCTGTGGAGAACTGGGACAACAGAGACTCTTACCAGGAGGACTTTGAGTTGGAAACGCAGACGCGGTACCGTGAGTACGCATGCAGCTGCGGCTTCCAAACATTTGATCGCTTGCCCATACGTGCGTGCCGCTATGTGCATGTCACGTACGTAACTTTGGGGACTTTGTGGAAATATATGTGCTGTATGAACTTTGGGGAGGTGAACGGTACTTTGGGCTGTGGGATTGAGTGTGTTGTGCAGGTGTTTGAGTTGTATTGGCGGGTTGTATGGATGGGAGGGGGGAGGTGTTTGTTATGCCGGATTAATTTGTGGCATATCAAATATAAACCTGGTTGTGTTGTGGCTAATAGAGTATATATATGTCTTGTGTTTATTTACTGTTTTAGTCATTCCCAGCTGAATATCAGGTCCCACCCGCCTCTCACAGGATCTTCCCTATCTGAATCGCTCCCACTGCCCTCTAGTCCTTCACTTTCACTTTCCTCATCCACGAATCTTTCATCCTCGCTCAAATTAATGGGGAAATCGTCGCTTTCTCGGTCCGAATCGCTCTCGCTGCTGGTGGCCATGATTGTAAACAATGTGCAGATGTGAGGAGCTCTACAACCTGTGACGTCACGCTACTCGTCTGCTACTTCCGGTACAGGCAAAGCTTTTTTTTATCAGCGACCAAAAGTTGCGAACTTTATCGTCGATGTTCTCTACTAAAACCTTTCAGCAAAAATATGGCAATATCGCGAAATGATCAAGTATGACACATAGAATCCAATCCAATCCAATCCAATCCACTTTATTTATATAGCACATTTAAACAACAAAATGTTTCCAAAGTGCTGCACAACAATATTAAACACAATTAAAAACAATATAAAATAAATGTGATTAAAAACAATTTCAAAGGGTAAAACCAATTAAAACAGTAAATAGAAAGCAAAAGCAAAATTTTAAAAACACAGGGGACAACAGAGGACCACACAACTCACGTAGTGTTAAAAGCCAGAGAATAAAAGTGGGTCTTAAGACGAGACTTAAAACACTCCACTGTGGGAGCAGTTCGAACATGGAGGGGCAGAGTGTTCCAGAGCTTAGGGCCGACCACAGAGAAGGCCCTGTCTCCCCTGGTTTTAAGTCTCGTCTTGGACACCACGAGCTGGAGCTGGCTCTCGGACCTCAGAGCGCGCGCAGGATTGTAAGTTTGGATGAGGTCCGAGATATACTGAGGTGCCAGTCCATGTAAAGCTTTAAAAACAAACAGCAAGGTTTTAAAATCAATTCTAAAATGAACAGGGAGCCAGTGCAAACTCTCAAGGATTGGGGTTATATGCTGGCGTCTCCTGGCCCCTGTTAAAAGTCGTGCTGCCGCATTCTGGACTAACTGCAACCGGGAGAGAGCTTTTTGGCTAATGCCAGCATAAAGTGCATTGCAGTAGTCCAGGCGACTTGAAATAAAAGCATGCACGACTTGTTCAAAAAGGTTAAAAGATAAAAACGGTTTTACCTTTGCTAAAAGACGAAGATGATAAAAACACGATTTTAAAACGCCATTGACTTGTTTGTCAAGTTTAAAATCGCTGTCTATAGTGACGCCAAGGCTGGTGACTTTGGGACATAGAATGGACCTGCTATCCCCGTTTAAATAAGAAAATCGCATTTCCGTAGGCCTTTAACTATGGATCAACATTCACAATGCTACTTTCTTCATATAAAACACTTTAGGAAGGGATTTTTAGTGTGACTCGTACTTGACGAACTGCAAAAGCCCTTTAGATCTTAGTTTGAGTAGACCAAAACAGAATATATTTTACCTAAGAACTCAATGTCCTGTTCAAATCTAAATACCAAAATAATTTGAGTTGAAAATGTAAGGAAATTTAGAAAGCTTGTGGCCGGTTAGCTCAGTTGGTCAGAGCGTGGTGCTAATAACGCCAAGGTCTTGGGTTCAACCCCCATACGGGCCACTGGTTTCTCTTTAGATAGGTTTAACTATAGATCAACATTGACTTAATCTTACTTTCTTCATATAAAACACTGTAGGAATTGATTTTTAGTGTGACTTGTACTTGACAAACTGACAAAAACTGCAAAAGCCCTTTAGATCTTAGCTTCAGTAGATCAAAACAGATTTTTTTTTTCAGGAACTCAATGTTTTGTTCAAATCTAAATACCAAAATAATTTCAGTTGAAAATGGAGGGAAATTTAGAACATTTGTGGCAGGTTAGCTCAGTTGGTCAGAGCGTGGTGCTAATAACGCCAAGGTCATGGGTTCAACCCCCGTACAGGCCACTGGTTTCCCTATAAAAAGGTTTAACTATTGATTAACGACATTGACTCAATGCTGCTTTCTGTCTATAAAACACTGTTGTAATGGATTTTTAGTGTCACTCATACTTGATAAACTGACAAAAACTGCAAAAGCCCTTTAAATCTTAGTTTGAGTAGACCAAAACAGATTTTTTTTTCCCTAGAAACTCAATGTTTTGTTCAAATCTAAATACCAAAACAATTTCAGTTGAAAATGTAAGGAAACCTAGTAAGTTTGTGGCAGGTTAGCTCAGTTGGTCAGAGCATGGTGCCAATAACACCAAGGTCATGGATTCAATCTCCGTACGGGCCACTGGTTTCTCTTTAGATAGGTTTAAAGGCCTACTGAAACCCACTACTACCGACCACGCAGTCTTATAGTTTATATATCAATGATGAAATCTTAACATTGCAACACATGCCAATACGGCCGGGTTAAATTACTCAAGTGCAATTTTAAATTTTGCGCGAAATATCCTGCTGAAAACGTCTCGGTATGATGACGTCTGCGCGTGACGTCACGGATTGTAGAGGACATTTTGGGACAGCATGGTGGCCAGCTATTAAGTCGTCTGTTTTCATCGCAAAATTCCACAGTATTCTGGACATCTGTGTTGGTGAATCTTTTGCGATTTGTTCAATGAACAATAGAGAAAGCAAAGAAGAAAGCTGTAGGTGGTAAGCGGTGTATTGCGGCAGGTGTTGTGCCTGATAACGCACACCCGCCGTAGAATGCACCCCCTGACTGTTGTGCCGGATAACACAGCCGGTGTTTCATTGTTTACATTCCCGAAAGATGACAATCAAGCTTTACCATTGGCCTGTGGAGAACTGGGACAACAGAGACTCTTACCAGGAGGACTTTGAGTTGGAAACGCAGACGCGGTACCGTGAGTACGCATGCAGCTGCGGCTTCCAAACATTTGATCGCTTGCCCATACGTGCGTGCCGCTATGTGCATGTCACGTACGTAACTTTGGGGACTTTGTGGAAATATATGTGCTGTATGAACTTTGGGGAGGTGAACGGTACTTTGGGCTGTGGGATTGAGTGTGTTGTGCAGGTGTTTGAGTTGTATTGGCGGGTTGTATGGATGGGAGGGGGGAGGTGTTTGTTATGCCGGATTAATTTGTGGCATATCAAATATAAGCCTGGTTGTGTTGTGGCTAATAGAGTATATATATGTCTTGTGTTTATTTACTGTTTTAGTCATTCCCAGCTGAATATCAGGTCCCACCCGCCTCTCACAGGATCTTCCCTATCTGAATCGCTCCCACTGCCCTCTATCAAATCAAATCAAATCAACTTTATTTATAAAGCACATTTAAAATTTACCACAGGGGTAGCCAAAGTGCTGTACAATGAGCAGGTTAAAAGATAAAACGAGTACCGAGCAAACACAACACAACACAAACAGAACATGATAAAAAATAAATAATTAAAATAGAATTAATAAAAACATAAAAACATAAAAACAGGATCACAGCAGGTGTATTATGGGGCGCCATTGCAGGATGGATATCACTCAGTGTTAAAAGCCATGGAATAAAAGTATGTTTTTAAGAGAGATTTAAAAACAGGAAGAGAGGAGGCTTGTCTAACATTCAGGGGTAGGTCGTTCCAGAGCTTGGGAGCAGCAACGGCGAAAGCTCTGTCACCTCTAAGCTTCAGCCTTGTGTCAGGGACCGTCAACAGCAGCTGATCGGCTGATCTTAAGGATCGGGTGGGGCAGTAAGGCTGAAGGAGGTCGGAGAGATAGGTTGGCGCGAGGTTGTTTAGACATTTAAAAACAAATAAAAGGAGTTTAAAATGTATTCGGTAACGCACAGGGAGCCAGTGAAGGGACGCTAAAATAGGGGTGATGTGCTCACGTCTGCGGGTCTGTGTTAGCAGACGAGCAGCAGAGTTCTGCACGAGCTGCAGGCGGGCGAGGGAGGCCTGGCTAATGCCAACATACAGGGCATTACAGTAATCAAGACGAGTCGAGATAAAAGCGTGGATTAATTTCTCAAGATCATGTCTTGATAGAAGCGGTTTCACTTTCGCTATTTGGCGTAATTGATAAAAGCTTTTTTGAACGACGCTGCTGATTTGTTTTTCGAATTTAAAATCTGAGTCAAACTTTACCCCCAGGTTTGTGACAGAGTCGCTGAGATACGGGGTCAGCGTGCCGAGGTCAACGTTGGGGGAGGGAGAGCGACTTGGACCGAACAACATAACTTCTGTTTTGTCTTCATTTAGGCTCAGGAAGTTAGCTGAAAGCCAGACTTTGATGTCGTGCAGGCAGTCAATAAGACTTTGAACCGTGTTATTTTGTGCCATGGGAAAATAAATCTGGCAATCATCGGCATAAAAATGAAATGCAATACTGTACTTCCTAAAAATAGAACCAAGGGGGAGAAGGTAAAGCGCAAATAAAATTGGGGCAAGGATTGAACCCTGGGGGACCCCATGTGGTAAAGGAGCTGTGGACGACATAAAACTGTCTACTTTTACACAAAAACTCCTGTCGGTTAGGTACGACCGGAACCAGTTGAGGGCGGCGCCCTTAATGCCCACACAGTTCTCAAGACGAGTGATTAAGGTGGCGTGGTCGACGGTGTCGAACGCAGCAGACAGATCTAAAAGCACCAGGACAACATATTTACCAGAATCAGTGGACAGGAGGATATCGTTAAAAACTTTTAGAAGCGCTGACTCTGTGCTGTGGAGGGCTTTAAAACCGGACTGGAACAGCTCAGTGATACCATTATCCTCTAAGAAGGGCAGCAACTGACTGTAGACAACCTTCTCTAATATTTTGGAAATGTATGGAAGATTAGAGATAGGTCTGAAGTTAGAGAGGAGAGAGGGGTCGAGGCTGGGTTTTTTAAGTAGAGGTCGTACCACTGCATGTTTAAACTCTACTGGAACTATTCCAGAAGAGAGGCTACTATTGATAATGTTAAGGACACTTGATCCAATAGTAGCAAGTACCTCCTTAAACAGGCGAGGTGGGAGGGCATCTGCAGGAGAACCAGAGGGCTTCATATGACTAACTGTGTCACTTAAAAAAGAAAAGGACACCGGCTCAAACTGATGGAAAACAGAAGAGAAATGCAGGGGAACAGAAGGGTCATATGAAGGCTGAGATAGACTGGCTCTAGTTGACACAATTTTGTCAGTGAAAAAATGGAGACAATTTTCACAGAATTCAAAAGAATTGAACTAGTCCTTCACTTTCACTTTCCTCATCCACGAATCTTTCATCCTCGCTCAAATTAATGGGGAAATCGTCGCTTTCTCGGTCCGAATCGCTCTCGCTGCTGGTGGCCATGATTGTAAACAATGTGCAGATGTGAGGAGCTCTACAACCTGTGACGTCACGCTACTCGTCTGCTACTTCCGGTACAGGCAAAGCTTTTTTTTATCAGCGACCAAAAGTTGCGAACTTTATCGTCGATGTTCTCTACTAAAACCTTTCAGCAAAAATATGGCAATATCGCGAAATGATCAAGTATGACACATAGAATCCAATCCAATCCAATCCAATCCACTTTATTTATATAGCACATTTAAACAACAAAATGTTTCCAAAGTGCTGCACAACAATATTAAACACAATTAAAAACAATATAAAATAAATGTGATTAAAAACAATTTCAAAGGGTAAAACCAATTAAAACAGTAAATAGAAAGCAAAAGCAAAATTTTAAAAACACAGGGGACAACAGAGGACCACACAACTCACGTAGTGTTAAAAGCCAGAGAATAAAAGTGGGTCTTAAGACGAGACTTAAAACACTCCACTGTGGGAGCAGTTCGAACATGGAGGGGCAGAGTGTTCCAGAGCTTAGGGCCGACCACAGAGAAGGCCCTGTCTCCCCTGGTTTTAAGTCTCGTCTTGGACACCACGAGCTGGAGCTGGCTCTCGGACCTCAGAGCGCGCGCAGGATTGTAAGTTTGGATGAGGTCCGAGATATACTGAGGTGCCAGTCCATGTAAAGCTTTAAAAACAAACAGCAAGGTTTTAAAATCAATTCTAAAATGAACAGGGAGCCAGTGCAAACTCTCAAGGATTGGGGTTATATGCTGGCGTCTCCTGGCCCCTGTTAAAAGTCGTGCTGCCGCATTCTGGACTAACTGCAACCGGGAGAGAGCTTTTTGGCTAATGCCAGCATAAAGTGCATTGCAGTAGTCCAGGCGACTTGAAATAAAAGCATGCACGACTTGTTCAAAAAGGTTAAAAGATAAAAACGGTTTTACCTTTGCTAAAAGACGAAGATGATAAAAACACGATTTTAAAACGCCATTGACTTGTTTGTCAAGTTTAAAATCGCTGTCTATAGTGACTCCAAGGCTGGTGACTTTGGGACATAGAATGGACCTGCTATCCCCGTTTAAATAAGAAAATCGCATTTCCGTAGGCCTTTAACTATGGATCAACATTCACAATGCTACTTTCTTCATATAAAACACTTTAGGAAGGGATTTTTAGTGTGACTCGTACTTGACGAACTGCAAAAGCCCTTTAGATCTTAGTTTGAGTAGACCAAAACAGAATATATTTTACCTAAGAACTCAATGTCCTGTTCAAATCTAAATACCAAAATAATTTGAGTTGAAAATGTAAGGAAATTTAGAAAGCTTGTGGCCGGTTAGCTCAGTTGGTCAGAGCGTGGTGCTAATAACGCCAAGGTCATGGGTTCAACCCCCATATAGGCCACTGGTTTCCCTTTAAAGAGGATTAACAACATTGACTCAATGCTGCTTTCTGTCTATAAAACACTGTAGTAATTGATTTTTAGTGTCACTCATACTTGATAAACTGACAAAAACTGCAAAAGCACTTTAGATCTTAGTTTGAGTAGAGACCAAATCTGATTTTTTTCCCCTAGGAACTCTATGTTTTGTTCAAATCTAAATACCAAATCAATTTGAGTTTCAAATGTGAAGAAACATAGAAAGTTTGTGGCCGGTTAGCTCAGTTGGTCAGCGCGTGGTGCTAAAAAAGTTAAAGTCATGGGTTCAACACCCGTACAGGCCACTGGTTTCTCTTTAGATAGGTTTAACTATAGATCAGCATTGACTCAATGCTACTTTCTTCATATAAAACACTGAAGGAGTGAATTTCTAGTGTGACTCGTACTTGACAAACTGACAAAAAACGCAAAAGCCCTTTAGGTCTTAGTTTGAGTAGACCAAAACAGAATATATTTTACGTAAGAACTCAATGTCTTGTTTAAATCTAAATACTAAAATAATTTGAGTTGAAAATGTATCGAAATTTCGAAAGTTTGTGGCCGGTTAGCTCAGTTGGTCAGAGTGTGGTGCTAATAACGCCAATGTCATGGGTTCAATCCCCGTACGGGCCACTGGTTTCTCTTTAGATAGGTTTAACTATAGATCAACATTGACTCAATGCTACTTTCTTCATATAAAACACTGTAGGAATGAATTTTTAGTGTGACTTGTACTTGACAAACTGACAAAAACTGCAAAAGCCCTTTAGATCTTAGTTTGAGTATACCAAAACCTAAGAACTCAATGTCTTGTTCAAATCTAAATACCAAAATAATTTAAGTTGAAAATGTAAGGAAATTTGATGAGTGCGTGGCCGGTTAGCTCAGTTGGTCAGAGCTTGGAGCTAATAACGCTAAGGTCATGGGTTCAACCCCATACAGGCCACTGGTTTCCCTTTAAAGAGGATTAACGACATTGACTCAATGCTGCTTTCTGTCTATAAAACACTGTAGGAATGTATTTTTAGTGTCACTCGTACTTGACAAACTGAAAAAGCCCTTTAGATCTTAGTTTGAGTAGACCAAAACTGAATATAATTTACATAAGAACTAAATGTCTTGTTCATATTGAAATACCAAAATAATTTTAGTTGAAAATGTAAGTAAAGTTATAAAGTTTGTGGCCGTTTAGCTCAGTTGGTCAGAGCGTGGCGCTAAATACGCCAAGGTCATAGGTTCAACCCCTGTACGAGCCACTGGTTTCTCTTTAGATAGGTTTAACTATCGATTAACAACATTGACTCAATGCTGCTTTCTGTCTATAAAACACTGTAGGAATGGATTTTTAGTGTCACTCATACTTGATAAACTGACAAAAACTACAAAAGCACTTTAGATCTTAGTTTGAGTAGACCAAAACAGATTTTTTTTCCCCTATGAACTCAATGTTTTGTTAAAATCTAAATACCAAATTAATTTGAGTTGAAAATGTAAGAAACTTAAAAAGACTGTGCCTGGTTAGCTCAGTTGGCCAGAGCGTGGTGCTAATAACGCCGAGGTCATGGGTTCAACCCCAGTACAGGCCACTGGTTTCTTGTTAAGAAGTTTATCTACAGATTGACTCAATGCTATTTCTTTTCTCTATGTGAAACACTCTATGAACGGCTTTTTAGTGTGACTTGTACTTGACAAACTTCCAAAAACTGCCAGAGTGTTTTGTGTCTTAGTTCGAGTAGACAAAAACAGAATAATTTTTTCGAACCTCATTGTCATGTCCAAATCTAAATACATCCATCCATTTTTTACCGCTTGTCCCTTTTGGGGTCGCGGAGGGTGCTGGAGCCTATCTTATTTGCATTCGGGCGGAAGGGGGGGGGTACACCCTGGACAAGTCGCCACCTCATCGCAGATCTAAATACATACCAAAATAATTGGAATTGAAAATGTAAGGACATTTTTAGAATTTGTGGCCGGTTAGCTCAGTTGGTCAGAGCGTGGTGCTAATAACGCCAAGGTCATGGGTTCAACCCCCGTAAAGGCCACTGGTTTCTCTTTAAAGAGGTTTAACTATCAATTAACAACATTGACTCAATGCTGCTTTCTGTCTGTAAAACACTTTATGAAAGAACTCTTAGTGTCACTTGTACTTGACAAACTGACAAAAACTGCAAAAGCACTTTGGATATTAGTTTGAGTTGACCAAAACAGTTTTTTTCCCCCTAGGAATTCAATGTCTTGTTCAAATCTAAATACCAAAATAATTAGAGTTGGAAATGTAAGGACATTTAGGGAGTTTGTGGCCAGTTAGCTCAGTTGGTCAGAGTTTGGTGCTGGTAATGCTAAGCTCATAGGTTCAACCCCTGTTTGGGCCATTGGTTTCTCTTTAGATAGGTTTAACTATAGATCAAAAACATTGACTCAGTGCTACTTTCTTCATATAAAACACTGTAGAAATGGATTTTTAGTGACTCGTACTTGACAAACTGACAAAAACTGCAAAAACAGATTTTTTTCTTCCTAGGAACTCAATGTCCTGTTCAAATCTAATTACCAAAATAATTTGAGTTGAAAATGTAAGGAAATTTCAAATGTATGTTGCCGGTTAGCTCAGTTGATCAGAGCGTGGTGCTATTAAGACCAAGGTCATGGGTTCAACCCCGTACGGGCCACTGGTTTCTCTTTCGATAGGTTTAACTATAGATCAACATTGACTCAATGCTACTTTCTCTATATAAAACACGGTAGGAATTGATTTTTAGTGTGACTCGTACTTGACAAACTGACAAAAACTGCCAAAGCACTTTGGATCTTAGTTTGAGTGGACCAAAACAGATTTTTTTCCCCTTGGAACTTAATGTCTTGTTCAAATCTAAACACTAAATTAATTTGAGTTGAAAATGGAAGGACATTTAGGAAGTTGAAAAAAAAAAAAAAAGAAAGGAAAAAAAAAATGGAGGGTTGTTTTCCAGGTGAGAACATTGAATAACATGTACTCTGAGTGCTTGATGAAATTGTATTCCATGGAGGGTTTAAACATTTTTTTAGTAAAGTAGTTTTGTCAAAACAAAAAACACATTTTCTTTATTTTAGAGTCAAAGGTTATGTGAGTGCATATTTTTGCACTCAGTCATTATAAAACATTTTCATTGTTTTTCTATGCATTTAGCTTGTAGCAATCTTTGTTGCAAGTCAATGGCAACTGAAGAGAGACTGAAACGGTCTTGGAGCTGAGTCTAATCTTACAATCACAACTGTCTCCTTCATTGCAAATGTTGATTCAATATTGGAAGAGAACATCAATGTCAAGCTAGTAGGAGGATTACCAGGGGGAGGTGGCGCCTCCTTGCAGCAGCATAATCCAGGCTTTGTTAGTGTCTTTTTTGTTATTTTTTTTAATGGGAATCTCAAATACTTTCCATTTGCAGGTGGTCTCAAAACATAACCCCGCTAATCTACTACATTGTTATATAGTAAAAGTGAAAAAAAAAGTGGATTTTAAAACTATTTGTTTCCTTGGCAGTGGTGTTGTTGTTGGGACCTCCTTGTCCAAATATCTCCTTGAGAAATCCAGGGTTGTTTTCCAGGTGAGAACATTGAATAACATGTACTCTGAGTGCTTGATGAAATTGTATTTCATGGAGGGTTTAAACATTTTTTTTAGTAAAGTAGTTTTGTCAAAACAAAAAACACATTTTCTTTATTTTAGAGTCAAAGGTTATGTGAGTGCATGTTTTTGCACTCACTCATTATAAAACATTTTCTACTCTCTGCACTCGTCTACACTGCATTGAAAAATAAAGGCAACACGTTTATCATCCAGATTGCAATAAATAAAACAATCCTTGATTTTTCATATTTTGTCAAAAGGGTAATTGTATGCAAGCACATAGACAACATACCCACTATACACAGATACAGTATGTGAAGGGAGGTCTCAGATTAGAACACAGATCCATTGATGATTGTGCCTATTTAGATTAAACATGCAAAATCACCTTGTTTACATTTCAGATTTGTGTATTTTTTGTCATTTGTTATGCTTCTGATGACTGTTTTTCTCTCAGCTTCAGAATAAATAATTAAAATGACCCTTTTTAAGATGATGGTGGGCCCTAGTGGTGTTATTTGCTGCCACTTTTCATGCAGATGGCGTGGGTTTGATATCCAGCACAGGGCCCCAACATGCAGCCATTAGAAAAGTGTTATATTAGGATAGGCAAAACTAAGACAAACAAATCATGTGTAGCGACACCTGGGAGAAGGTGAAAATACTACTTTTCCTATTAGCTATTGAGCTCCAAGATTGTACCTTTTTGACTTTGCAAGTGGTATACTGTATCTACCGTACATGTCTTGTTGAAGGGACAAAAAATAGGTATTGCACTAATATGACGTCATCAAATTCTAAATTCCAATTTGATTTTTTGTTCAGGCCAATGGGGAGAGGAACTACCATGTGTTCTATGAGCTTTTGGCAGGTATGAATGACTGGAACAAACAGGACTTCTACCTTCAGGGAGCCGAGACTTATTACTACCTGAACCAAGTATACCAAAAGCCTTTTTCTCCAGTTGTGTTCCTTTCATTTTTTTTTAACCCTATGTGTACCTTCTATAGGGTGGCGCCTGTGAGTTGAAAGGAAAGTTGGACAGAAAAGATTTCCAGTTGTTAGTTCAGTGCTTTGAAAAAATTGGTCTCAGTACTGACCAGATCTTCACCATTTGGGCCATTCTTTCCTCTATTTTGCAGCTGGGCAACATCTGCTTCAGTTCACATGAGGTATGTCCTTCAGAAAAATGAAAGGAACATTTCAGACATCAGTTTCAAACATACATTTTTGTTCTTTCAGAGTGAGTCCTTTGAGGTGGCTCTCATCTATAGTGAGTCTGAGGCTCGAAGGATCAGCTCTATGCTTAAGATATCTTATGAGGCACTACAGAACACCATAACACACAAAATCACAGTGAGTCACTCAACCTTTCAAAGTATTTTTAAATCATGAAATGTCTCTGTTGGTTCTGCCCTGACCGACCCGTCGTCTTGTCCACAGAAGACAACCTATGACAGGATCTACTGTCCCCTGTCTGTGGAGAGTGCCATCGAATCGAGGTAAGACTCAGGCAGAAGATGTAACACCAGTCCATTTTTTCTTCTACACCTATGCATGCATGTTTTCATGACCATTGAGTCTGGTAAAAGGGACAAATACTTTGGACAACACCAGTTGATTAAAGCTTCATGCACTATTGTTATTGTTATTATTGTTTTACAAGACAAGGCCAATGTTCAATCTGAGATTTATTAAATGTTCATATCCTACCTAATTGCTAGTACCAGTCGTATCGAATCAATTTGTCTGTCTGAATAAACCAGGATCCAATGCTAGCAACCCCTCTTTTCCTTAATTCCACTGAAGCCTCCTCATTACATAACATACATATGTAAC
The DNA here is from genome assembly GCF_033978685.3 of Nerophis lumbriciformis. Taxonomy (NCBI): domain Eukaryota; kingdom Metazoa; phylum Chordata; class Actinopteri; order Syngnathiformes; family Syngnathidae; genus Nerophis; species Nerophis lumbriciformis. The sequence goes on along the minus strand of NC_084558.2, from coordinate 24,114,529 downwards.
ATGCATGCACGTGCACACACCACTCAATATAAGGACATAAGGGGCTGAAGAACAGCCAGTCATGTGAAGGCTACCGCTGGTCAATCATGTCCCCCTGCCCTCTTGACATTTGTCCGTCTCCTCGGGCTGAAGACCGTGTTTATTTCCACTGCATCTGCAAAGTGAAGTGAAGTGAAGTGAATTATATTTATATAGCGCTTTTTTCTAGTGACTCAAAGCGCTTTTACATAGTGAAACCCAATATCTAAGTCACATTTAAACCAAAGATAGTGAGCAAGCTGACTGGTCAGTTTGTTAGTGCGGGATGACTTCAGTTTGGGGATGAGGACAAAACTGTGTTTCTTCTGCCAACAACTGCATTTCAGCCCAGAGAATTGCCTTGAAACTTTGTGCCGAGACTCCAGTGATGAAATTGTTTTATCCACCCATTCTGATTATGCGAAAGTACTCCACTCTGTCCTGTAAGGGCCTTGAAGGCAGTTGTAGCCCATTCATAGTCCCATTATACAGCTGACAACCTGTTTGTGTCTTATGGTGAATCGATGTTGGGTCGGCCGGTTTGCAAATTGGTGCCGCCTGCCTTATTTAAATTAAGATTTTGCGAGTACTATACGGGGCATGACCAAGGAGACACTCTCGTTTGCTGTACATTCATGTTATCATGATACTTGTGGTATTTGGTATTTTTTCAGACATGCATGAGACGTGTACTACTTTTTATGGGCATTTTTAGAAGCCAAAGGTGTGCTCATTGGAGGGAGGCTGCACTTACTCGGGCTCAAGATGCAAAAAGGTATAGAGAAGTTTTCCTCGTCCGAGATTTCCATCCGTCCATTTTCTACCACTTGTCCCTCTCAGGGTTGCGCGGGTGACTGGAGCCTATTTAATGATACATATTCTCTGTAAAAAAAAAAAAAGTCATTAAAAGATATTAAAGGACACAAAAACGCATCAATTTAATTTGTTTTAATGAGTCCTTAAATCAGGGGTGTCAAACTGAAATACAGAATGGGCCAAAATTTAAAACTCAACAAAGCCGCGGGCCAAGGTTGAACAAATTAACCTTTTGATAGGGACCCAAACAAGTTTTGCATTGAATATTGAACAAGCAAGGCTTATATAACTTTATAGTGACATGCAAAATCGAGTTTCAAATAATAATAATAATAATTAAAAAATATCAATGGCATATCAAATACAATTCAAATAAAAATGTAATGTCTCTTTTGTATTTGCAGCCTTCTAGGGTAAATATCAACATTAACTTTTTCCCCAGGCTAATAAATTAGAAAATAAAATAACAATGAATAAACCAACCATTCAGGACTTTAAACTGCTCAGTTTGCAACACACTGATCTAATCTGATGTGTTTGGAGGTAGCGGGGGTGTATATTGCGGAAGAGTTAAGGCTGCATGGGATTCTGGGTATTTGTTTTGTTGTGTTTATGTTGTGTTACGGTGCAGATGTTCTCCCGAAATGTGTTTGTCATTCTTGTTTGGTGTGGATTCACAGTGTGGCGTATATTTCTAACAGTGTTAAAGTTATTTATACGAGCACCGTCAGTGTAACCTGTTTCGCTGTTGGCTAAGTATGCGTTGCATTCACGTGTGTGTGCGTACTGAAGCCGCAGATATTATGTGACTGGGCCAGCATTCGCTGGACTGGGTGAAAAGCGGACGTGATGATTTTTGGGAGGGGCACTGAAATTTGAGAGTCTCCCGGGAGGGTTGGCAAATATGAGAATTAGCGGTGAATGCGGTGTTACCACGGCACCGCCGCTGAATATAATCGGCGGGCCAGCTCTAGTGTTAATTTGATATCGCCTCAAGGGCCAAGTGAAATTAAACGGCGGGCCAAATTTGACACCCATGCCTTAAATTCTCTCGCAGCTCTATATTTATAAAATAATGTTGCTGAATAGAACATATGTCTAATATTTTTTATTTCTGATCGTCCAAAACATTGACAAAGACACATAGGACGGAAGATTCTCGTCTGTCCATCGTCTGTCTGTGCAGCGCGAGCATTGATCCTGCAGCCGTGTGTGTAACTGTCAGTTTGCACGTCCTTCTCACCCGTGCTAAATAAAACGCAAAATAGTGCTCACAAAACGGTGATGAGTGTTGATAAATCACAATGTGCGTGCTAAATAATTATATATGCATTTTCTCCTCCAGTATTGTGGGCGTTTTGATGATCAGCATATATTTTGCATATTGATGAAGACAGAGACTCAAAATGGATGGGGCGGTATGGCGTAGTGGGTAGAGCGGCCGTGCCAGAAACCTGAGGGTCCGCCTCTTGACATCCAAATCGCTGCCGTTGTGTCCTTGGGCAGGACACTTCACCTTTGCCCTCGGTGCCGCTCACACTGGTGAATGAATGATGAATGAATGATAGGTGGTGATTGGAGGGGCCGTAGGCGCAAACTGGCAGCCTCGCTTCCGTCAGTCTACCCCAGGGCAGCTGTGGCTACAAATGTAGCTTACCACCACTAGGTGTGAATGAATGATGGGTTCCCACTTCTCTGTGAGCGCTTTGAGTATCTAACAATAGAAAAGCGCGAAATAAAATCTAGTCCATTATTATTATTATTATTATTTATTGGGCCTTCCTTCTTCTGGGCTGGAAGAGGGTGGTGTTGTGATAATGTAGAACAACCCACTGATACAAGCTTATTGAAGAAAGATAACTTTATTCACTGCTTAGCAAATATCAGAACAGCACTGCAGTTCACCCACACACCAGTTGTATACTTCTATGTGATGTCATCAACCTATTGTCTACTGCAAACCCCTGTATGACATTATATCGATTAGGAAGCAGATGTGTCCTGTCTCTCTTACACAATGTCAGTCAGCTTGCATTTTTAGGGCCCTGCTGACCAAAACACTGACCCCCAACATGGCCACCATTGTCTTGTTTATCACTTCTTCCTTGCAACTCCCCAAGATAGGAGACATTCAGCATCCTTGGTAATTTGATCCCAGGGGCTAGCATATGCAAACAATGTGCAAGGATTGTGGGGTTTGATGGACATTTCAGGAAACGACAAAGCGCCAGTGCACACGACTATGGAAGCTCTGATGACTACAGACATTCTGCCTGGAGTCCACGCTACTCACAGTACACTCATCAAATCTGTGAATCACCATGCAGGTCAAAAATATTGTAGCGTTGGATGGGTTAACAATGGTCTTTACTTAAAGATGTCAAGAAATGCTGACACTCCGTATGATCAAAAACAAGTTTAATGATCACGTTCATTTTACGTACACACACTCAAGTTAATGCAACGCATACTTGGTCAACAGCCATACATGTCACACTAAGGGTGGCTGTATAAACAACTTTAACACTGTGACAAACGTGCGCCACACTGTGAAACCACACCAAACAACAATGACAAACACATTTCAGGAGAACATCCGCACTGCAACACAACATAATAATAATAATGGATTAGATTTACATAGCGCTTCACAGAGAAGTGAGAACCCATCATTCATTCACACCTGATGGTGGTAAGCTACTTTCGTAGCCACAGCCATTCTGGGGTAGACTGACAGAAGCGTGGCTGCCAGTTTGCGCCTATGGCCCCTCCGACCACCACCTATCATTCATTCACCAGGGGTGGTGTCTTACCCAAGGACACAACGGCAGCGATTTGGATGGTAAGAGGCGGGGAGCAAACCTGCAACCCTCAGGTTTCTGGCACTGCCACTCTACCCACTACGCCATGCCGCCCCAAACATAAACACAACAGAACAAATACCCAGAACCTTTTGCAGCACCAACTCTTCCGAGACGCTACAATATGTTTTTCCTCTCTTACAGAGATTCCATTGCCAAAGCCTTGTACTCAGTGTTATTTGACTGGTTGTTAGACCAGATCAATAACTGGCTGAATCCCACAGAAATGGACAACACCGTGGGCATAGTAGACATCTACGGATTTGAAGTAAATATGTACAGTAGTGCGCTTTAGGATGTATGAATCAAAATGGCATGTAAAAATATGATTCGTTAACACATCTTTTTTTTTGCAGGACCTTGGAATCAACAGTTTTGAACAGTTGTGTATCAACTTTGCCAATGAACAGCTGCAGCATTTTTTCAGCCACACTGTGATCACTCAAGAGCAGGTGAGTAAGAAAAGAACACAATTTAAGTGTTGATGCATGATCCATCCAAAATGTGCACGGTGTGTATATCTTAAAGAAATTATAATATATTGTCAAGCTGTGCAGAGGAGCTGATAGCCTTTGTTACAAAATAATTTGAATGTGTTAGTTTTCAAATTTTCTTGAATTGAACATGATTTTTTTGGCTTTCTTACTAATGTTACATTTCTATTTTATACACTTATTTACTTATTTTGTATATTTATTTATTATTTAATTCATGATTTATTGTATCTATAATTTATATCTTTTATCTAATAAATGAACCAAACTCAACCTACATTATAATGTTGGTTTTAGCTAAGTTGAGTACACTTATAAATAAGTGTATGTAAACTTCTGACCGGACCTGCAAATATACACTATTGCTCTCAAAAATATCCAACCCCCATTTTGAATAACATGTGTTTGCTACATGTACTTTATTTTTGATATTTGGACTTTCTTAATAAGTAGTGACACCTATTTTGAGCTATATTATTTGAACTTTTCAACTCATTACTCACTACGGTATATTTATTTTGCTTATTTCAGTTGTTATTTTGGGTTGCAAATAAATATAACAAATGATTTTAAGAGTATCAGTTAAAATAAATGCCATAAAATTAAATTAAACTATTAGGAGCAGATTTGGGATTCAACGGTAAAGTCTCCTCGTGGTTCGGTACATATCTCGGTACAGTAAGGGAACAAAAAAAAAGAAGCGGAAAATAAAAAACATTGTCTCATGAAGGGCGAACAGAACATATATACCTTTTCATCCCTAATTAGTATCATGGTTGTCCTAGGCCATAGTTCTAATCGGTACAAGTACAGTTCCGATTTAAACTATGACTAAGGACCTTCAGGCCTAACCTTCTAGGGCCCATTCAAATATTAATATTTAATTTGTAATCTTACACTTTATTTAATTTTTTAGCATGCATGCCCCCTCATCCCTAATATACACTAAAGTACTTGCAATTTAAGAAGACTAACCTTTGTCAAATGACATGTAAAAACATGTGCTCATCACAAAGATCTTCATAATTTGGACATACATCTGCACATACAAAATGCCGAACAGGCTATCAAATAATGGAACTGATCAAGCTTTCGAAAGATAAAGGCTTCGGTCAGACGGATTAACACAGAAATTAATACCAATACAATGTATATTTCACCAAAAATAAGGGTTTAATTAAATAACAAAAGACAAATAATGAAAAAAATAACCTCCTCTCTGAGCTGCCACCTTATCGTGGTAGAGGAGTTTGCGTGTCCCAATGATTCTAGGAGCTATGTTGTCCGGAGGCTTCTATGCCCCCTGGTAGGGTCTCCCAAGACAAACAAGTCCTAGGTGAGGGATCAGACAAAGAGCAGCTCGAAGACTTCTATGGAAATACAACAACCGAGACTCAGATTTCCCTCGCCCGGACGCGGGTCACCGGGGCCCCCCTCTGGTGCCAGGCCCGGAGTTGGGGCACGATGGCGAGCGCCTGGTGGCCGGGTCTGTCCCCATGGGGCCCGGCCGGGCACAGCCCGAAGAGACAATGTAGGCCCCACCTCCAATGGGCTCACCACTCATGGGAGGGGCCATAGAGGTCGGGTGTGCTGTGAGCTGTGCGGCAGCCGAAGGCAGGGCACTTGGTGGTCCGATCCTCGGCTACATAAGCTAGCTCTTGAGACGTGGAATGTCACCTCGCTGGGGGGGAAGGAGCCTGAGCTAGTGCGCGAGGTGGAGAAGTTCCGGCTAGATATAGTCGGTCTCACTTCGATGCACAGCAAGGGCTCTGGAACCAGTTCTCTCGAGAGGGGCTGGATTCTCTTACACACTGGCGTTGCACGCAGTGAGAGGCGACGGGCTGGGGTAGCAATTGTTGTTGCCCCCCCGGCTCAAAGCCTGCATGTTGGAGTTCAACCCAGTGGAGGAGAGAGTAGCTTTCCTCCGCCTTCGGGTGGGGGGGACCGGTCCTGACTGTTGTTTGTGCTTACGCACCAAGCAACAGTTCAGAGTACCCGCCCTTTTTGGATACACTCGAGGGAGTACTGGAAAGTGCTCCCCCAGGTGATTCCCTTGTCCTACTGGGGGACTTCAACGCTCATGTTGGCAACGACAGTGAAACCTGGAGAGGCGTGATTGGGAAGAATGGCCGCCCGGATCTGAACCCGAGTGGTGTTTTGTTATTGGACTTTTGTGCTCGTCACAGATTTCCCCAACAAACACCATGTTCAAACATAAGGGTGTCCATATGTGTACTTGGCACCAAGACACCCTAGGCCGCAGTTCTATGATCGACTTTGTAGTTGTGTCATCGGATTTGCGGCCTCATGTTTTGGACACTCGGGTGAAGAGAGGGGCGGAGCTTTCTACCGATCCCCACCTAGTGGTGAGTTGGCTGCAATGGTGGGGGAGGATGCCGGACGGACCTGGCAGGCCCAAACGCATTGTGAGGGTCTACTGGGAACGTCTAGCAGAGTCTCCTGTCAGAGAGAGTTTCAATTCCCACCTCCGGAAGAACGTTGAACATGTCACGAGGGAGGTGCTGGACACTGAGTCGGAGTTGACCATGTTCCGCACCTCTATTGTCGATGCGGCTTGATTGGAGCTGTGGCCGCATGGTAGTTGGTGCCTGTCGTGGCGGTAATCCTATAACCCGCTGGTGTCCAGCGGTGAGGGATGCCGTCAAGCTGAAGAAAGAGTCCTTTCGGTTTATTTTGGCTCATAGGACTCCAGAGGCAGCGGACAGGTACCGATAGGCCAAGCGGTGTGCGGCTTCAGCGGTCGCGGAGGCAAAAACTCGGACACGAGAGGGGTTCGGGAAAGCAACGGAAAACGACTTCCGGACAGCTTCGAAGCGATTCTGGACCACCATCCGCCGCCTCAGGAAGGGGAAGCAGTGCACTGTCAACACCGTGTATGGTATAGCCTTAAATATATATATATAACCCAACATGCCGACTAATAAACCCAACTAAATCTGAAATAGGAAAAATCAGCAAAATAATCCTGGACAGAGTCAACACAAAAATCAAGGACAAAACACCACTCAACCAATGGAGAAATACAGCAGCAGTAATCAAATGGTTCAACAACATCCAAGACAAACAACAGCACAACTTTATCTCCTTTGATATCGAAGAATTTTACCCTTCCATCACGCAAGACCTACTGACTCAAGCACTAGACTTCGCCTCAGACTACGACTCAATCACAGGCAACGAAAGAAACATCATCATCCACGCAAAAAACTCCATTCTCATCCACAACAGTACACCATGGCAAAAAAAGAACAATGCAACATTTGACGTCACTATGGGAAGTTTTGACGGAGCAGAAACGTGTGAACTCGTTGGGAGTTTCCTCCTCTCCCAGCTCGCTAGCCTCAATCTGAACCTTGGTATTTACCGTGATGACGGACTGGCAGTGTGTCGCGCCTCGCCAAGGAGCAGCGAGAATACCAAGAAGCGCATATGCCAAATTTTCAAAGAGAACGGCCTACGGATCACGATTGAAGCCAACAAGCAAACCGTCAACTTCCTTGACGTCACTTTCAACCTGAGAAATAACAGCTACCAACCATTCACGAAACCCAACACAACACTCCAATACATGCACCATGACAGCAACCACCCACCCACCACCACGAAAAGAATACCTACCGGAATTAATAAAAGGCTATCGATGCTGTCATCTAGCAAAGCTGAATTTGACCAAGCAACCCCCCCGTACCAAAAAGCCCTTGATGAAAGCGGATACAATTTCACCCTCACCTATGAACCCACGCCAGGAAACCAGCCAAAAAAGAACAGAAAACGAAACGACATCATCTGGTACAACCCCCCATACAGCAAAAACGTCTCAACTAACATTGGACACAAATTCCTCAATCTGATTGACAAACACTTTCCCAAAGACAACACCTTAAGAAAAGTATTCAACAAGAACAACATTAAATTGAGCTACAGCTGTATGAACAATATACGACAAATCATCTCAAACCACAACAAAACAATTGCAAATGAGCCGTCGGCCCCACGGACAGAGCGACTCCAAAACCAACAAAGGCTGTAACTGTCGAAAGAAACCTGATTGCCCTCTCAACGGGGGGTGCTTACAAACATCAGTTGTCTACCAATCTAAGGTAATACGCAAGGACATTAACACATCCGACACATATGTAGGATTAACCGAGGGAGAATTCAAAACCAGATGGAACAATCACAAGGCTTCTTTCAGGAACCAAAACCTGCGGAATACCACAGAACTCAGCAAACACATTTGGGACCTCAAAGACAATAATGTTGAATATTCAATAACATGGCAAATTCTTGCATCCAGCACACCTTACAATAGTGGTAATAAAAGATGCAACCTATGCTTGAAAGAGAAACTGTTTATTATTTACCGTCCAAACCTGTCATCCCTCAACAAGCGCAGCGAAATTGTAACAGCATGCCGCCACAGACGGAAACACCTCCTAGGTAACACATGAGCCAATCACCACGCCCCTACGCCAGCCTGTACCCACCCACTCTGTGCCCTATATAAACCATGGTATGTGAATGCTCCCATTAAAACCTCCTGATGATTGAGGGAACCCCCCCTCATGAAACAGGCCTGTAGAGATGAAATAGTCTTGTGATTTTTTCCCCACACATACATATATATATATATATATATATATATATATATATATATATATATATATATATATATATATATATATATATATATATATATATATATATATATATATTCTTTAATTTAATTTCTTAGCAGTTAGTTTTTATTCCAGCATATGAGAGTCAGAAGTGGCTCTTTGTACATATGACAAGTGAACAATAACAGTCACAAGATCTGGACTTTGGTTTTGGCCCACTGTCCCTCCTTACATTTACAGATCAATTACCTTCATTTTCACCACACTACTATTGATGAATATTGTATGAGTGATCATTCATTCTCTGTGACTCCTTCAGGAGGAGTACACTACAGAACAGATCCAGTTGTGCCCAGTGTTATTAAAGGACTTTAACCCCTGCCTGGAGTTAATCTCCTCAAGACCATACGGCATCTTCCGCATACTTGATGACCAGACCTGCCTCCCCCAAGTAAATTATTACACAACCTAAAGCAGTGATTCTCAACTGGTGGATCCAAACCCATCCGTTGTGGGTGGGTCTTTGCCTGTTGTTGTTTTTTTCACTGAATATAAGATAACTGACAAAGAAAACAAAAAAAACTTCCTTAGCTTGGGTCACCACTTCGTTTAGAATCACTGCTTTGGATCATTTCTTCTCTAATCTCATGTCAAACTAGCGAGACAGTCCATGTGACACAGCATAGTTTGTTTGTCACAGATGTTAATTTGGCAGTGTCACTAGTTTACGATAGTGGTGAGGCAACCATATTCCTCTAAATCCATAGTGCTACAACCCCATGACATTTGCAAGACTGGAACCTGCTGGCATTCTTAGTACTGTGTTATCTGTCCAGCTCATCCTGTAGTATGTGACAACTTGTGTCACTAGTGTTTTGGTACAACCCTTATAGTTATATATAATTATTGGTTAATTTGTTGTCACATCTATCCAGTACACATGCATAATCACATGGGTGAAGCAAATATTATTCTAATGGATAGTCAAACGCATACAGTAGTAACGGCCTACTTGTAGCTTGTGTAGTTCCATCATGCTCTTGCTGAAGTGATAGTATATACTAGCATGTATACTAGAAGTTCTTGGAAGCATTTGCTTTTCAAATGTGCAAGTTTTAATAGATTTTGTGTAACCTGAATCTTATTTTTCCTTGATAGGCAACTGATCACACCTTTCTCCAAAAGTGCCACTACCACCATGGTAACAGTCCTTACTATGCCAAGCCCAAAAAGCCTGAGCCAACATTTACCATATTTCACTATGCTGCAACTGTCACATATCAGGTACAGCTCTGTCAATTAGTACCAAACTAATGTGTTTATTTTAGTTTTCTAAAATAATACTAATTTTTTTTTTCCTCAGGTCCACAATTTTCTTAATAAAAACCACGACCAATTCAAGACGGAAGTGGTGGAACTTTTCGCCAGTAGTCGGTTAAAGGTGAATCAACTGGATTATGTTACGTACATGTTTATTGACAACCAACTGACGAAATTACCCTTAGACACAATGTAGCCAGTGTACCTGTACAGCAGGGATATCAAACTCAAATACAGAATGGGCCAAAATTTAAAACTGAACAAAGCCGCGGGCCAATGTTGAACAAATTAACCTTTTAATAGGGACCCAAACACGTTTTGCATTGAATATTGAACAAGCAAGGCTTATATAACTTTATAGTGACATGCAAAATCGAGTTTCAAATAATAATAATAATAATTAAAAAATATCAATGGCATATCAAATACAATTTAAATACAAATTGAATGCCTCTTTTCTATTTGCAGCCTTCTGAGGTAAATATCAACATTAACTTTTTCCACAGGCTAATAAATATGAAAATAAAATAACAATGAATAAACCAACCATTCAGGACTTTAAACTGCTCAGTTTGCAACACACTGATCTAATCTGATATGCCCAAGCCAGATACCTGGCATCTTTTCTTGGATGCTAGTTCATTAATGTCGGGGCTCAGGCTTTGAGCTGAGGCAACCTTCATTATCCAACCAAGGTGTTCATCAGTCATTATATCTCGTAGTCCACCCGAAATGTGTTTGTCATTCTTGTTTGGTGTGGGTTCACAGTGTGGCGTATATTTCTAACAAAACTTAAAGTTGTTTATACGGCAACCCTCAGTGTAACTTGTATCGCCATTGATCAAGTATGCTTTGCATTCACTTGTCTGTGCGTGCAGAAGCCGCACATATTATGTGACTGGGCCAGCACACGTTGGACTGGATGAAAAGCGAATTTGACGATTTTCGGGACGGGCACTGAAATCTGGTACTCTCCCGGGAGGGTTGGCAAGTATGAGAATTAGCGGTGTTACCGCGGCACCGCCGCTGAATATAATCGCCGGGCCAGCTTTAGTGTTAATTTGATATCACCTCAAAGGCCAAGTGGAATTACACGGCGGGCCAAATTTGGCCCACGGGCCAGAGTTTGACACCCATGCTGTACAGCTTTATAACAGTGTAAACCAGGGACATGTGGACAGTGGTGCAAGAAGTGGGTATGCACTATATGCGGCGCATACGGGCGCGGTGCTGGAGTGGTTGGCAAAGCAATGGGCAGGGAATTATTTTGTGTTTGTACATGTGTAAAACCCATGACATCATACGTATTTAATAGTATTTAAAAAAGTATTAAAAGAATAAAAATCTCACTTAATGCGTGAATCTCCAACCTAGGGTCTTCCGTCTGACATACTAAGCACTTGACCACCACAAAGTACACTACTATCTTTTACACATTTTACTATTAATGTCTTCATTGGCTTCCAGTTAAATTCCGCATTGAGTTTAAGATTTTAGTCCTGACATTCCGTGCGTTGCATGGTGGGGCCCCTCAGTACATCACTGACTTGCTATGCCCCTAATCCTCAGGGCGCAGCCTCCGGTCTTCAGGCCAGGGTCTTCTAAAGATCCCAAAAACTCGTTTTAAAACCCGCGGAGACCTGGCATTCCAGGCTATAGCTCCCAGACTCTGGAACAATTTGCACCAGTCCCTCCATGATCTTGACTGTGTTGAAACTTTTAAGAAACATTTGAAAACTTGTCTTTTTAGAAAAGCTTTTAGTTAAGGCACCTTTTCTATTATTTTTAATCCACTTTGTATCCTTTTCATGATGTTGCCCCTGTTGTTTTAAATTGAATTGTTGTTTTACTTCACCTATGTTTTGTACAGCGCTATGTGATTTTATCTGTGAAAAGTGCTTTATAAATAAATTACTTACTTACTTAGTAATCAATGCGTATGGCAATCAACCGAGGACTAGTAAAATGTTTATTATTAGTACAAAAATCTACTCATGAAATTACTTTAAGGTGAGAAGTTGCATATTGTAGTTGTAAATGTGCAGTGTAATATGGGTAGAAGACCAAATAAATAAATTAGCCCCCATGCTACTTGCCTTTGCTAAGAGGTAGTGTGGGGTGTGGAGGAAGAGAACACCTGGAGACAGGTGAAAACTAAATTCTGAATATCCTTTAAAGAAAGCATCTGACCTAAAATCGGTGCATTTGTGATGACACTTATTCTAAATTGTGAATATGCGTGGGATTCTCTTTGTAAAAACTTTTAAATTGTGCCCAAATTGTCAATATGTACTTAGAAGTATTAGAAGAACCAAGACCTGCCTTTCGCACATTTCCCCACTGGGACTATTTAGCTATTCATTTTAAATTAGAAACCCTCTGAAAGTTTGTAGATGAACATATTCAAAAGTCTTGAAAGAATGTATTACCATAATACTGATTTTCTGATCATATACCAATAATAATTCAACCCAGTAGACTAGTATAATTAATACTATTGACAATTTTTTTCCATCCTTCATACGTTGCTCCTTGTCAGCTGGTGTCAGAGCTGTTTGGAAAGGTGAAGACCAGGTACGATCAACAAAGTGAGTTGGAATGCAGAAGAAAGGGTCTTCGCCAGCAACCCTCGACTGCTGCATCACATTTTCTACACTCCCTGACTGAGCTTACCAAGCGCTTGGAAAGGTATCATCTTTCACATTGCAGTCATCACCTTTGCTGTAAAGTCTCCTTCACAGGCTTTGGGCAATCTAAGGGTTGAGACCCTAAACAGGTCCAGTATCAGTTTTTGCTAGGTTGCTTGATTGCATGTAGTATCACTTGAGTTACCGGTGTCATCAGACCCCTTCCTATACACAGTCCATGCACTGTGTGTAGGGCCCCGTGTTTTGTATGATGACGCGCATGTAATATGTCGAATAAATGAATGACAAGGCACTTTATTTTACATGTTACAGCAAACAGATTTCTAGCCTCATGCTGCTGTGTCACTGATAACAATATTATGGCAAATTTCCTAAAATTCTCCTTTTGTTCTCTGTGGCGCACACATTAGTGCTGGTCTTGTCAAGCAGACGTACTGGGTTCGATCCCCTGTTGTAGTTGGTCCTGGGAGGTCCACAAGTTTATGTTTTAAAAATGTGTAACTTATTTTGCATTAAGAGAATACTTTATTGAACAATGTCTCTCCCATTAATTTGTCTAAGTACAAAACATGCATCAAATTAAAATATCAAGTTTGATTTCAGTTTCAGTTTAGTTTATTCACAATACCATATAACAATTACAATAGTAGTGAATATCATCATTTAAAGATGTTGGTACATGAAAGGGTCCCCCAAATAAGCTCGAAGAAGCTTTTGACAGGGGGTCCAGAGGACCAGGGACGTGCACATGATTATAGAGGGGCAGGGGCTCAAAGTCAGAAAAGGGCAGGAATTTTTTTTTTTTGGTCCTTTACACAATATGGAAATTAATGTAAAACTAAATTTGCTTATAGGAAGCTAACTACTTAGCTGTGTGTCCTTTGTAGGTAAAAGTGATTGCCATTTCTTTTGTGTCAACAAATTATTGTCATAATGAGTTAATTCACATTATCTTAGGCTTGGAAGACATGAAAAGCAACAAAACACTGGTTTATTATTAGGCTATTTATTGTTAAAGATAAGCACTTTAATATTGAACATTGAACAGTGCAACATCTCAGGTGTGACACTTTCTGAGGTCTGTGGTCTTTCTTGAATTCTGGTGCTAGTACTTGGTTTTAGCCATGCATTAAGAGGTCTGCTACCCTTAGCTGCTTCCTGGCGCTCCTTCTCCTTCCTTTTCTGTATCCTTTCTTTTTTTGGCATTGTGCTGCAGGCATAATCAACATGAATCACGTTTAAATACAGATGGTAATATTCCTAACAGATAACCTACATCTTATATCCCCAGAATGCTAAAATTATTATTATTATTATTAATAATAATAATAATTATTATTATTATCATTATCATTATTATTATTATTATTATTGTTATAATTATCATTATTATTATTATTATTTTGTTAACCCACACAGTAATAGCAAAGTCACAATAAAATGTATATCAAAACCTCTACTGTGAGAGAAATGTGATCCGCCATAAACACAGTACCTTTTATTTTGAAAATTAACCCGGTGTTTTATTTTGTATTTTGTTAACTACTTACTGTCCCGCACGATCCGCTCTGCTCTGTGCGGAATTGATGTGCCGTGCTCAATTGATGCGCCGTGCTCCGACGTCCGGCAAAAACAGAAGCTGACACATTGAATAATAGAGTAATACAGCGTTTTTCTGAAATATTACCCATATTAGATGCTGAATAAGTGGACGGCGACTAGACCATAACTCACAGGTTCAAGTTGCTCCACTGTCACGTCTCCTCAGGGGCGCAGTTGGCTCTCTCTCCTCTCACTTACTCACTCACTCGCCCTCTCTCTCTCTCTCTGGCGGAAGCGGCAGGCTCAAACAACCCGGTATTACAAGAAAACGTGGAGTTTTTGTACCGCTGTTTTTTTTGTTTTTTTTACATCCCTGACAGGAATTTATTAATGTTGTTTAAAGAAAAAAAAACCACACACACACAGGCAGAGGGCACTTTTTAAGAGAGGCAAAAAAGGGCAGGGGCTCAAGCACCCATAGGGCCCTATGTGTTCACGTGCCTGCAGAGGACAGTATATACATGGAATGATGAAACATGGTAGCAAGCACAACAACAACAAACAACAACAACGCTATACGATAAACACAAGATAATAGTACTAAAGCAAGCATACACATACATAAATAAATGGGTTGTACTTGTATAGCGCTTTTCTACCTTCAAGGTACTCAAAGCGCTTTGACACTACTTCCACATTTACCCATTCACACACACATTCACACACTGATGGAGGGAGCTGCCATGCAAGGCGCTAACCAGCACCCATCAGGAGCAAGGGTGAAGTGTCTTGCTCAGGACACAACGGACATGACGAGGTTGGTACTAGGTGGGGATTGAACCAGGGACCCTCGAGTCGCGCACGGCCATTCTTCCACTGCGCCACGCCGTCCCATACATTCATTCAACCATGCAAAACCCAACAATTTCCCAAAAGTATAATCTGGGGGCTCCAGATAAAATTCTGCTCAGGGCCCCAATTGATCTGCATTTATACATGATGATTATACAACAATATATTTTGTGATTAATTGCATGCGTTCAAGAATGAACTTCCATATCATTTGTATAAATAGTATGCGTAGTGATAGCGGAATAAGTTGATTTCCTCTTACAAAAACATTGACTGGCAATAACTTAGACTACTTGTACAGTCTAATAACAATTACTGCAGTCATTACTACATCATTTCTTGATAATGTTTTTTTTTCCCTTATAGTTGCAGAACAATGTTCATCCATTGTCTCAAGCCAAACTGTATTAAGGTAACGGTTGGATTATAAGATTGATAATATTGTCTGAACGTCTGCTAACCTGGATGCATTGTTCCTTCCTTGATCAGCTTCCGGCAATGTTTGATGTGGACTATGTGTCAGCCCAACTTAAGCATACCGGCATGTTGGAGGCCATCCACAGTCGGAAAGGGGGTTATCCTATACGCCTCTTGTACTCCTACTTTGTTGAGAGGTACAATCCACAGTCTTGTGATGTTATCACAGTGGTCACTCCATACACTCAACTGTTTTCATATCGGAACTATTGTGTGTAGGTATGGGTAAAAAACGAGAAAAGTACCATTCCTTCACTGATTGTACTTTAGTAAGTAAATGACAGTTTGTTGGTTATTAAGAACACACAAAGCCTTTATTTCTAAAATCACCATTAGATTTTGTAAATAATTATTACAGATAAAATCATATACTGAGTAAACAACCTGCTACCCAATGACATACGGCCATTTGTTATGAGAAATCCATTCTCAAAAAAAAAATCATTTCAGACATTTGTGTACATACACAGCAATTAAAAAACGTACCTTTCTGTAGGTAGAATTAAACTATGGAACAAATTGAGTGGATTTAATGTAACTTTGTTCAAGTTTGAAAGTTCTTAGACCGTTCTCAGTTAGTAAAATGGCTTTTGACAGCTCCTTTTTGTTGTGTGTTTGTATTGAAGTGCAACAAATAATCGCAAGTTACTTCACTATAGATTTTGCTCGTGTTTGGCAGGTATGGGGTGTTCGCCACCCAGCGCTCCAGTAATGCGACAGATCGACAGCATGCACTGAGTCTTTTGGAATTGATTGGTGCAGAAGACGGTCAATATCAGCTGGGACTCACAAAGGTACCACACCTCACTTCACTGCAATCCACTCCACTTATTCCATTTACTTATGTACCGACTCTAAAAATGGCTCGTCGCTTATAAATGAAAGCACAGGTTTGGTACTTGTCTGACGTGCTTCTAAATGTCTCGCCAAATTTAAAGCTAAATGTTTAGAAAATATGCAAATATCCCACCGTTTCCACCCCTTTCAAAACAAGCCCACTTCCCTGATTGTCGTTTTGTAGAAGCCGGTGCACAGTTAGTAGATGGAATTGAGATAGATTTAAACGTGTGACTAATAATGACTTCACAGTCATTATACTCTTGCTTTCAACAACTAGTCCACAGGCCACTGACACGATCCGGCATGATTCACGTCGACGAGCTTACTGCACTGCACTCCATGATCACCTGGCAAAGCAAATAAACAAGCTGCTTATATCGTAGCCCTAATCATGAAGGACCCCCAAAAGGGAATGGTACCATTAAACTACTGGCCTACAACCCGCCTCAGCCTCACCACATGGAATATCCTATCAGGCATCACTGTGGCCAAAATGAGTAGGTTAATACTGTATCCATACATGAGAAAACACCAGCTACTGGTTGACCACCAACCTGTAAACTGCCTGGATTTACTATAAAAACCCTACTACTCCATGCCACACACGTGGATGCTGGAGTCTCTGGAAGTAGAATAGATGTAAATCAAGAACTATCCATCCATCCATTTCTACCGCTTGTCCCTTTTGGGGTCGCGAGGGGTGCTGGAGCCTATCTCAGCTGCATTCAGGGGGATGGCGGGGTACACCCTGGACAAGTCGCCACCTCATCGCAGGGCCAACACAGATAAACAGACAACATTCACACTCACATTCACACACTAGGGCCAATTTAGTGTTGCCAATCAACCTATCCCCAGGTGCATGTCTTTGGAGGTGGGAGGAAGCCGGAGTACCCGGAGGGAACCCACGCAGTCACGGGGAGAACATGCAAACTCCACACAGAAAGATCCTGAGCGCAGGATCGAACCCAGGACTACTCAGAATCTTCGTATTGTGAGGCACATGCACTAACCCCTGTTCCACCGTGCTGCCCAAATCAAAAACTAATCACACTAAAATGATTAATCAACGAGAACCCAATGAATCTGTTGAATGATGTCTGGAGCACAATAGTTCCATATTTCTGGGAACGCTATTAATGTATGACCCTTGGTAATACTCAACAAATCTTTTGTTGATAAAGTATAAAGATCTATTTCATTGCGTAGTTAGATTTTTTTGCTCGTATCTGCTTTTTGCAGGAATATACTGTTTATGCCTCTTGCGTACTCAGATAAATCACGCGCTGCCTGCTGTACAACAGCCATCTTGGCTTGGTTGACCACCACTGGTTTTCACTTCTGGGAAGTAGTCACGTGTCAGAATACAAGCAATAAAGATTAAAGAGGCAGGTGTCACAATAATTAATGCAGTAGGGGGGACACGGTGAGACATAGGTTCCACATATTGACAAAACCTCAAATGAAAATCAGGTAACAAACACATTTTGTGTAATCATAACAATGATAAAACATGATGTAACACTTTATACTTACAAGACATAACTAACCCTGTTACATAAGGACATGTCATTCTTACTTGCTAGCCATCTGTCAGGCTCCAAAAGAAGCATAGGACATGCTGAAAGGACATTTTAAAATATACAGACTCTCTAATAAGCTATTTCTGAAGAGGAAATATTTAAAATGTTAGGTCTCTAAAGGTAATCTAATTCTCTTACGTTAAATATTGACCAGACCGATCTTTTTGTGTGCGATCTTCCGTGATTGTGAACATATGATACCATCCTAAGCCTCTGTTATGACTTCCTTATCTTCTCATATTGCTTAGTCAGGTGTACATACACAAGCACTCTTACACGCCGTCATTCTCCAGTCTTGGACTTTAACCTCTCTCTGTAAGAAACTAGGAGCTATAGTGAGCCGCTCTTTTATTCTGAAGATTTCCTCTAAAGTTTACAGCCCACCCAGTTCCAGTTATGGGCAAGCTGCTTAGAAAACGTAGCTCGCTACATCAACACTAAATATATATATAAATCTTTACTTACTGTGCAACTTTCCACCAAATAGTCAGAGAAAAAACGCTCAGTTTTATGGTTCATAAACACAAAATGGATACATGCCCTCTGCCTTGCTTGTTAACATTTTAACATTGCTTTTAACTTTCAAAGATATGTAACCATGTACAAAATAAGGAGAAAGACAGTGGAAACAAATGTAATAAAAGGCAGTTAAACAAAACTGCAAAACATTTGTCTCACGTAACAGACATTAATAAACTCAATTTTTTCATGAACACAAACCAATAAAGGTGAACATCTTTATGTGCCAGAACTGGAATCCTATGTGACTTTTATACCGGTGTTGACTAAGCAGCATGGGATAATCGGTATTCACTTTCTCATCGCCTCCCTTCTCCTGGAGTGGTTTGCTCACGCAGCTGTGCACTGTCAAATGAGCCAGAACTAAACAGAACGTCTATAAAATGTTTAAAATAATGTCAATTAAATAAAAGTACTGGTAAATGGCCTATCGATGCACCCTGGAAGAAACAAAGTTGTTTAAACAAGACCTTCGCCTCATGTGGTTTCTGCCACCGCTGGGGGCAATGTGTTTAGATTTTGCTTCCTGGTTTTAAAGTGTCACCACCCACTCTAGCCTGCTCAGTGGCCTTGTGGTTAGAGTGTCCGCCCTGAGATTGGTAGATCGTGAGTTCAAACCCCGGCCGAGTCATACAAAAGACTATAAAAATGGGACTCATTACCTCCCTGCTTGGCACTCAGCATCAAGGGTTGGAATTGGGGGTTAAATCACCAAAATGATTCCCGAGCACGGTCACCGCTGCTGCTCACTGCTCCCCTCACCTCCCAGGGGGCGGAACAAGGGGATGGGTCAAATGCAGAGGGTAATTTCACCACACCTAGTGTGTGTCTGACTATCAGTGGTACTTTAACTTTACTTTTACCTATCTTGCCTCTGATTGGCCTTCTGTAATGTTTTTCCCTAACCTTAGCCATCATATGTAAACCATCCATCCATCCATTTTTTACCGTTAGTCCATTTCCGGGTCTAGGGGGGTGCTGGAGCCTATCTCAGTAGCATTCGGGCGGAAGGTGGCGTAAACTCTGGACAAGTCACCACCTCATCACAGGGCCAACACAGATAGACAGACAACATTCACACTCACATTCACACACTAGGGACCATATAGTCTTGCCAATCAACCTATATATTTAAACCAACCAATCATCATTGAGTTTCTCTGTATTTTTTTAATTTAGTTTTCTCCCCCCTGGATGGATGAATAGATATCCAGTCCGTTTTCTATTTTTGTAGCTTGGAGCTTTTATGGACGCTATGTCACTACATGGGTCTAAAAATAGCTAAGCTACACCAATCACTACTGGAAAATGTTGTTAATCTACGTAGTGTTGCTACTTGTAGCTCATTACCACCCATCACTGTTAAGCTGTAATGGTTTTCTATTTTTCTATGTGTACATGTGCTGTAGGTCTTTCTAAAGGAGCTCCTGTACCGGCAGCTGGAGGAGAAGTGGAGTACCACTCAGACGTGGGCTGCAGTCACCATCCAGCGAAACATTAGAGGTTTTCTGTGCAGGAAAAACTTTAAATTCTTCAAGCAGAAAGCAATCATCATCCAGAGCCACATCCGAGGACACCAGGCAAGGTGCCAAAATATTGCACTTACCTATATGATATTATTTTCACCTCAGTATGTACCAAAACAAAGCACAACATAGGAAAAACTAACAGTCAAAGAGCCTACACTTCAAGGACAAAGTTTGTCTCCTGCCATATAAAGATATTTGATTTGTCAGAAGTTTCATTCATCATGGATATGAATGCCAGGTCCTAATGGATTTTAATTGAACAATTATTTTTATTGGATGAAATGCAATATACATCTGTCATGATTTTTTTTTAAAGAACTTGGTGCAAGTTAGAAGTCATATTTTTACCTAAATTTGCAAATATTTAATGTTCTAACGAAGAGAATTTACACTTCGACGACTGTCGTTGGCTTTGACAGTTAAGATTGCTAGTTTGCATTAAAACAGTTGTTTTTCCTCACTATAATAGGCACACCCTCCTGGTTTTGGAGTATAAATGTTTGGGACTGCTGGACTAGATCTGACCAATATAAGTCTATGAGCACGAACTGATGAAGTCTGCGAGTGAGCGGCGAGTTGTCTTCTAAGACAAACCAAACTGTCCAGTTGGGATCGACTGAATGCCCTGAGATAACATGAAATAAGTTGTTGAAAGCTTCAATAATTACTTTATATTGGACCAAAATTGGAGGAAAGAATTCCAGACACAGTTTCAACTGAGGACTTCAAAGACACCATAGATAGAAATCCCAACTCAATGTTCCTCACAAAAGTGACACAGGAGGAAATAGTTAAAATCGTGAAAAAATGCAAAACCAAGACTTCAATCGATTGTAATGAAATTTATATGGAAACAATAAAAAAGGTTATTGAAGAGATCTCAGGACCATTAATGTATGTTAGTAACCTTTCATTTCAAACAGGAACATTCCCAAACAAAATGAAAATAGCTAAAGTTGTACCGATTTATAGGACTGGAGACAACCACCAATTTACAAATTAAAGACCTGTTTTACTTCTACAGTTTTCTAAAATCATTGAAAAACAGTTCAATAACAGATTGGACAGTTTCATAAACAAACATAGAATACTTGCTTGGAACCAATATAGATACAGAGTTGTTTCAACATCGATTACGTTAATTGAAATAACAGAGGAAATTACCAATGCAATAGATAGTAAACAGTGTGCAGCAGCAGTGTTTATGGATCTAACTAAAGCATTTGACACAATTAACCAACATTTTTTAATCTACAAATTAGAACGGTATGGCAATGGAGGATTGGTCTTAAACTGGATTAGAAAGCTACTTAACAGGAAGCAATACGTGAAGCTAGGCAAACACACATCTACAACGCTAAATATATCCTGTGGCATACCACAGGGATCAATACTGGGACCAAAATCGTTCAATCTTTAAATAAATGACATTGGTAAGGTTACAAAAGACTTAAAGTTAGTATTATTCGCGGACAATACAACAGCGTTTTGTTCAGGAGAGAACACACATAAGATAATACAAATAACAGAAGTAAAGGAACAAATTCAAAAGATGGTTTGACAAAAACCTTGAACCTCAGTAAAACTAAAATAATGCTATTTGGTAACAGTAGAAGAGAAAGTCAAACACAAATACAAATAGACGGAATAGACATTGAAAGAGTAAAATAAAACGCATCTTTGGGTGTAATAAAAGATGATAAAATGAACTGGAAATCTCATATAAAAAATATACAACATAAAGTGGCAAGAAACACATCAACAATGAATAAAGCAAAATATGTTGTGGGACAAAAATCATTTCATATTCTTTACTGTTCGCTAGTGTTACCATATCTGAGTTATTGTGCAGAAATATGGGGAAATTATTACAAAAGTACATATCAGTCATTAACAGTGTTACAAAAAAGATCAGTTAGAATAATACATAATGTTGGATATAGAGAACACGCAAACCCTTCATTTATTGAATCAAAAATATTGAAATTCCACGACATAGTGAATTTGCAAACAGCTAAAATTATGTACAAAGCAAACTATAACCTGCTACCCAAGAACGTACAACAATTATTCTCAACAAAAGAGGAGAAATATAACCTTTAAAAAAAGTAATTTAAAACCTGTTTATGCACGTACAACACTTAAAACCTTTCAGTATGTGGAATTCAATTATGGAATGGATTAAGCAAGGAAATAAAACAGTGTACTAATATGATCCAGTTTAGGAAACTTCAAACTCAAAGTGTTTACAAAGTACGAAGAAAAAGAACCATGATAAACAGTCTGAATTTATTGTTAATCTTATTTATCTCACTATATGAAATAAATAATATATTTATTTCTTAACATTGTTATTTATGGAGTAAATTGTGAAATGAATTGAGAACAGGAAGTGAACAAAAGTATTAGCAATTGCTATGTCATAGAAAAAGGGTAGGATTAAATAAGATCTGTTTCTTCCTACTCCTTTTCGAACATATTGAAAAGAGAAACTGGAAATTGTGATATCCATCCATCCATCTTCTTCCTCTTATCCGAGGTCGAAGCCCAGACTTCCCTCTCCGCAGCCACTTCGTCCCGAGGCGTTCCCAGGCCAGCCAGAAGAGATAGTCTTCCCAACGTGTCCTTGGTCTTCCCCGTGGCCTCCTATCGGTCGGTAGTGCCCTAAACACCTCCCTCGGGAGGCGTTCGGGTGGCATCCTGACTAGATGCCCGAACCACCTCATCTGGCTCCTCTCGATGTGGAGGAGCAGTGGCTTTACTTGTAGCTCCTCTCGGATGACAGAGCTTCTCACCCTATCTCTAAGGGAGAGTCCTGCCACCTGACGGAGGAAACTCATTTTAGCCGCTTGTACCCGGGATCGTGTCCTTTTGGTCATAACCCAAAGCTCATGACCATAGGTGAGGATGGGAATGTCGATCGACCGGTAAAATGAGAGTTTTGCCTTCCGGTTCAGCTCCTTCTTCACCACAAAGGATCGCCGCACCGATCCGCCTGTCGATCCTCACGATCCACTCTTCCCTCAACAGGACTCCGAAGTACTTGAAGTACTTACTCCACATGGGGCAAAATCTCTTCCCCAACCCCCAAAATTGTGATATATTATGTTGTAATTGTATGCATGTTCGAAATAAACTCAAACCATAAACACTTTGATGGTGGTAAGTTACATTTATAGTTGCAGCTGCCTACAAATGGCCCTTCCGACCACCAAACAGTAATTCACTTTTACCCTCAAGTTCCTGGACAGCTGCTCTACCATCTGAGCCAACTCTGGAGTGACCTTCACAAGGCCCAACATTTGTGGCCTTTGCTTCTAGCAGTTATTAACCAAATCCGTGCCAGGAAACCAACCATTTAACTCAGAAGCAGCTAACGTCAGACATGGCACGTCACAAAACAAATCAGTGCTCTTTAACCAATCAGAATCTATGTCAGCATTGGATTTGTTTAGATAAGTTTGCACATGAGTTGATTTGATGTTATTTTTGTCTGACAGGAAGTACTACAAACGCCTGAAGCAGTCCTTTGCTCAGTTCTGGGCTGTGATGATGATAACTAGGAATACCATAAAGAGACGCCATTGGAGGAAGGTAGGCACAGTTATGGTCAGAAGTTTACATAGGCCCATATCTTTTCGGACCTTTTATGATTTACCTTAACCATTTTTTTTCTAGGGTAGAATAATCATGCAATGTATATCTTGAATCATTTTTAAAAACAAAAATTTGCTGTTTAGTTTTAATTTATTGTGGATATTTTTTTATTTTACAGAGAGAAGGAACCATTTATACTAACTGTAAAATAAACTTTTAGTTCTTGTTTATTAAATTAAAGTCTTATTTTCCCCATAGGGTAAATGTGTACTGTATAGCAGAGTGTACAATACATTTCTCCATGTGGACAAATAGCACCACAAATGAAATTTGAAAAAAGCATAACCTGACAACTTCTTTGATTTCATTATATATAATATAATCTCTTTATTATAGTAGTTTTCCTTATATTGCCACATGTTTTTTGTAAACAATGTTACTTTACCTCAAACATACTTCATGTATGGACTATAATGTTTCTGTCTGACATGTGAAGCAATGGTTGGCGTGTCCACACTTCATCTCAAAGCTCTCTGTCAGACAAACCTAGTTTGTACATAATGTTTCTCTTTTCTATTTTTCTCACATCATGTGTTTTGGATGAAGTTGCAAAATATAGGAGCATCTTTTGATGTTGTCTCATGACATAAGGATAATGGACGAGTATGAAGGCAAACACCTGAAAGTTTGACACAACAATTGTGTCCATGTAATGTCCAAATCCACGTAATCGCAGTAAATTACTTGGGCGCTTAATTCAAATTAACGTTTAACAAATAAAATGTTATTGTCAAAATATCACACACACACACATTTTTTAAATGTTTTAGATGAATACACATCATTTATTTGCTCAAAACTTGGTAACAGTATTCTGTTAAGTTCCATTGGGGTGTATTTTGAAACAGAATTTGCCAGCTAGCACACTAGTCTGAGTCTCTTCACTTGTCTTTGCACTTTTGTATGCATTGACCTGGTCGCTAACCGTATAACAATCCAAGCTACCTTTCAGGTAACCATCCACGGGGAAGGTAAAGGAACATGTATGGTCACAATAAATTGCGTGACTAATCTGTGTTTATACGTGATTAATGCATTACCTTTTTGTAATTGATTGCATGCTTTGACAGCCCTTAGACCAGGGGTGTCAAACTCATTTTAGATCGGGGGCCACATGGAGAAAAATCTATTACTAAGTGGGCCGGACTGGTAAATACACGGCACGATAACTTAAAAATAAAGACAACTTCAGATTGTTTTCTTTGTTTAAAAATAGAACAAGCACATTCTGAAAATGTACAAATCATAATGTTGTTGGGTTTTTTTTTTTACACTTACATGTTGCGGTTAATAGTATTCTATCTTTATTTGTCGTTATTTACACTTTCTGAATAAATTATGTGATAATGTTCATCAGTCAACTCATTGGTGTTCATTTTCAATCTATCAAGATAAAAAAAATATCAAAATCAAATTACATGATTTTATTTATGTAGTTTTCTCATTTTCCTTGACTGGAGCACTAACATCATGTGGTTTATTTATTTTTTTTACATATGAAGCATCATCTACAAAGATACAAATAATTGCTATTGCGACATCTAGTGGACACATTTAGAACAGCGGTTTCTTTCATTCAAAAGTTCCGGCTCATTTTCATACTTAGCAAACTCATCCCGCGGGCTGTACGTTTGACACCCTTGCCTTAGACTTAGACAAACTTTATTGATCCACAAAGGAAATCGTTCCACACAGTAGCTCAGTTACAAAGGATGGAAAGGGTAAGGATGGAAAGGTATAAAGTAGACAAAAAATGTACCCTAGTAGCAATAGAAAATATAACCTATATGTAATATTTACATATTATATATACAGTATATAATATATACTGATATATTATATTATTATATTATATTATATTTGTATATAATATATACAATATATAACAAATCCCAATTACCATGTAACATGTTGTTAACTAAAGTTGCTGAGTAGTCTGGGGTTCAATCCCAGGCTCGGGATCTTTCTGTGTGGAGTTTGCATGTTCTCCCCGTGACTGCGTGGGTTCCCTCCGGGTACTCCGGCTTCCTCCCACTTCCAAAGACATGCACCTGGGGATAGGTTGATTGGCAACACTAAATTGGCCCTAGTGTGTGAATGTGAGTGTGAATGTTGTCTATCAGTGTTGGCCCTGCGATGAGATGGTGACTTGTCCAGGGTGTACGCCGCCTTCCGCCCTATTGTAGCTGAGATAGGCTCCAGCGCCCCCCGCGACCCCGAAGGGAATAAGCGGTAGAAAATGGATGGATGGATGGATGTTGTTAACTAGAATGTTCAAAATAAACGTAATAATTGCAATTACAAATCAAGATATAAATACAAGACTCTTTAAGCTTGGTTGTTGTACTAGAAAGTACAATGTGTACAATTTTATCGATACTATTTTGTTATTGTGTTTTGTTTACTTTTTTCAACGGGAATAATTACTTTATAACTGTTTATTTGTGTTGAGTGCATGATAGAACAATTAAAGGGCAACTCTTCAATTTCTATGTGTATTCGAATAAAAGCTCTGAGATTGGGTTTTAAATTTTTTCTACATTAAGTTAGGAGTACAATTTTGGAATATTAATGTTTAATAAACTGATAAGGATGTGGAATTCAACATATCTGAGTGATGAGAGGATGAAAGCGCAACAGTATCCATAATAAAACTTGTATAAACAGAAAGCCCTGACTATCTGGACCTTTGGAACATAATGGCTTGTTGTACAAAGGCGAGGTCTGTGGGTGTGTTAGCAGCACATAATAGAATGCTTATCTAAGCTCAAGTCAGGTTTGAGGTAAACCAGTGATTTCAATGTCTGCTTGTTTCATTTTATCTGAAGCATATTCGGGACAAAAAGAAAGCGACCACTTTAAAAAAAGCATCAGTGCTCCCGACAATGGTAAGATAAAAGCATATTTACTTCTCTATACTCTAATGTACCTGGTAACCATATTCTTTCCTCGTAGGATGTGGGCAGGTTGGAGATCCCCGCTGAGCTGTCAGCAAGGTTCCACAGTGCAGCAGGTGATGAAGACAACGAATAAATACATAAGGATTTGTGCGGGGAAAAACAAACCACCGTGTTTCAACAGGATGAATTGTCATTTTGTTTCCTTCAAACAGGGCATCAACATGCTTCTGAAGTGACAGCGGTGGCACCCCCACAAGTGAAGGCAAACCACAAGCTCAGTCTGCCTCGAGACATAGACAAATACCCATTCTCTCACTATGTCAAGTCCTTTTTGAAGGCAAGTACCACACACATTAACTTTTAAAGACCTGCCATCTTTTTTGCTTCTCTTAATCGTGTGTTTAGTAACCGTCGCTTTAAGAATGAATCATTCCCTTTATTGCTGCTTGTTCATTGCTGTGTGCATGAGGCCAATGTTCTTGCTCCAGTACTTCTTGTTATTCTTAACACATAAACACAAATATTTTCTAAAGGAAGTACTGTAATGATCTGTTAAAGACCCCACCCATTAAGATACATACATATATATATATATATATATATATATATATATATATATATATATATATATATATATATATATATATATATATATATATATATACATATATATATATACTTACACATATATGTATATATGTACATATACATATATGTACATATATATATATATATATATATATATATATATATATATATATATATATATATATATTAGGGATGTCCGATAATGGCTTTTTGCCGATATCCGATATTCCGATATTGTCCAACTCTTTAATTACCGATACCGATATCAACCGATACCGATATCAACCGATATATGCAGTCGTGGAATTAACACAATATTATGCCTAATTTGGACAACCAGGTATGGTGAAGATAAGGTTTTTTTTTTTACTTTATAAAATAAGATGAATAAATTAAAAACATTTTCTTGAATAAAAAAGAAAGTAAAACAATATAAAAACAGTTACATAGAAACTAGAAATTAATTAAAATTAGTAAAATTAACTGTTAAAGGTTAGTACTATTAGTGGACCAGCAGCACGCACAATCATGTGTGCTTACGGACTGTATCCCTTGCAGACTGTATTGATATATATTGATATATAATGTAGGAACCACAATATTAATAACAGAAAGAAACAACCCTTTTGTGTGAATGAGTGTGAATGAGGGGGAAGGAGGATTTCTGGGTTGGTGCACTAATTGTAAGTGTATCTTGTGTTTATTATGTTGATTTAATAAAAAATAAATAAATAAATAATAATAAAAAAAACTTTACCGATAATAAAAAAAACGATACTGATAATTTCCGATATTACATTTTAACGCATTTATAGGCTGATAATATCGGCAGGCCGATATTATCGGACATCTCTAATATATATATATATATATATATATATATATATATATATATATATATATATATATATAAATCAATCAATCAATCAATGTTTATTTATATAGCCCTAAATCACAAGTGTCTCAAAGGGCTGCACAAGCCACAACGACATCCTCGGTACAAAGCCCACATAAGGGCAAGGAAAAACTCACCCCAGTGGGACGTCAATGTGAATGACTATGAGAAACCTTGGAGAGGACCGCATATGTTGGTAACCCCCCCCTCTAGGGGAGACCGAAAGCAATGGATGTCGAGTGGGTCTGACATAATATTGTGAGAGTCCAGTCCATAGTGGATCCAACATAATAGTAAGAGTCCAGTCCATAGTGGGGCCAGCAGGACACCATCCCGAGCGGAGACGGGTCAGCAGCGCAGAGATGTTCCCAGCCGATGCACAGGCGAGCGGTCCACCCCGGGTCCCGACTCTGGACAGCCAGCACTTCATCCATGGCCACCGGACCTGTGCCCCCCCCCCCCCCCCCCCCTCCACAAGAAAGAGGGGAGCAGAGGAGAAAAGAAAAGAAACGGCAGATCAACTGGTCTAACAGTTAAAGGCTAGAGTATACAAATGAGTTTTAAGATGGGACTTAAATGCTTCTACTGAGGTAGCATCTCTAATTGTTACCGGGAGGGCATTCCATAGTACTGGAGCCCGAATAGAAAACGCTCTATAGCCCGCAGACTTTTTTTGGGCTCTGGGAATCACTAATAAGCATATATATATATGCATTGAATAGTTTTGATTGTTATGGGTGTGGTGTGCTCTGATAATGTCAACACAGCAGCGCACACACATAGGGACATAATGAATAATAAAGTGTTTGGATGTATTCAATTCAAGTCAATAAATCATGTTCTTTTCAAATACCTCTATAACTGATAACTGTAGTTCAGCCGGGATATTCTCATTTCAAAATTAGATTTACAGCCCCGAAATATTGTTATTGTTTTCATTTCGATGCCCCTCCACCGTTTGATCAATTAGAAAGTCTGTAAGGTAAGAAAAGTTGGTTCAGCATGATAGGGCAACTTTAACCCTTTTGTCATCCTAAATTATGACCACGCAAAATTATTAGTTGTTTTGACTTCTTTTTTTTTTTTTTTCTCAAAGGAAACATGGTGCCAACCTAAAGGAACCCCCCTCCAAAGAGCCCTCACCCCTCTCGAATCGGATGATGCCTGGATTGCACTGGAAGTGTATAAACTGGTATGGAAAGGATTCCAACATGTAACGTGCAACATTGGCTCTTCATGTCATTTACATTTTTCAATACATTGTTCCTCAGATCATGCGGTTCACGGGTGAGTCAGACCTCAGCAGCTGGCAAGAGCAGATGTTAGGAAACTACATCATTGAAAAATGCCAAAGTCGTCCTGCCTTGAGGGATGAGATCCTGGCACAATTGGCTTACCACACATGGGACTCACATGAAGAGCAGGGAAGCCTGCAGGGGTGGCTGCTGCTTGCCTGCTGCCTCAGTACCTTCACTCCGTCACCAATACTGGAAAAACCCCTGCTCAAGTAGGTGCCAAAATTTACTCACTTTTGTTATTTGTTGATAGGCCGCAGTCCGGTGCAGCTTTTATAGACATTACGGTACTGGCTCATTGAATCAGGAAAATCCACTGACCAATTGCATCCCCACATCTGCGGTCCCTTCCAAAGTTCTTCATTGTTCCCATTGGGTTGAGGTTTTTTTAGCCGGACGTGGGATCAGATCAGATGATGTCGTTGTGGTTTGGGGCGGGGGGTTTGCTGGTAACGGGGGTGTATATTGCAGCCCGGAAGCGTTAGGGCTGCATGGGATTCTGGGTATTTGTTCTGTTGTGTTTATGTTGTGTTTATGTTGTGTTGCGGTGCGGATGTTCTCCCGAAATGTGTTTGTCATTCTTGTTTGGTGTGGATTCACAGTGTGGCGCATATTTCTAACAGTGTTAAAGTTATTTATACTGGCACCGTCAGTGTAACCTGTATCGCTGTTGGCCAAGAATGCATTGCAATTACGTGTGTGTGTGTGTGTGCGTGCTGAAGTTGCACATGTTATGTGATCGGGCCGGCACGTTGTTGGACAGGATGAAAAGCAGACGTGACAACAGCTCGTGGAGGATGATAAACGCAGTGCCTTTAAAGCACGCCCCCAAGACTGTGGTCCGGGTGGACTACGAGGTATAATGACTGATGAACAACTTCGTTCGATAATGAACGATGCCTCAACTCA
Source organism: Nerophis lumbriciformis (assembly GCF_033978685.3). Classification (NCBI taxonomy): domain Eukaryota; kingdom Metazoa; phylum Chordata; class Actinopteri; order Syngnathiformes; family Syngnathidae; genus Nerophis; species Nerophis lumbriciformis. The sequence continues at coordinate 24,084,146 of NC_084558.2, read as the reverse complement.
AAGCCTGAGCCCCGACATTAATGAACTAGCATCCAAGAAAAGATGGCAGGTATCTGGCTTGGGCACATCAGATTAGATCAGTGTGTTGCAAAATGAGCAGTTTAAAGTCCTGAATGGTTGGTTTATTCATTGTTATTTTATTTTCAAATTTATTAGCCTGTGGAAAAAGTTAATGTTGATATTTACCTCAGAAGGCTGCAAATAGAAAAGAGGCATTACATTTTTATTTAAATTGTATTTTATATGCCATTGATATTTTTAATTATTATTATTATTAGTTGAAACTCGATTTTGCATGTCACTATAAAGTTATATAAGCCTTGCTTGTTCAATATTCAATGCAAAACTTCTTTGGGTCCCTATTAAAAGGTTAATTTGTTCAACCTTGGCCCGCGGCTTTGTTCAGTTTTAAATTTTGGCCCACTCTGTATTTGAGTTTGACACCCCTGCCTAGAAGATTGCTTCTCAAACTGTTATTTCCAAGTACTACCTCAGAAAACATTTGGCTCTCCAAGTATCACCATAATGACCAACATTAACATAGAAGCGTAGTAAAACAAGGCAGAGGTTTTATTTAACAAGAATATTAACGCTGTGTTTGAATAATTTTTTGATTCTCTGGCATATCACAGGATGTATCATCTGTATCACACTATGAGAATCACTGCCCTAGAACAATTCAGTTAAATAGCCCTGACGTAGACAGAATAATATGCAGTTGCTTCTCGGTATGGGCACAGAAACCCAGTTGCGTATTGGCACTAGCGCCGGTGTCCTGTTGAAATGAGGTGCTTTGCCAAAAATGGCCACCCAATGCTATTGAACATGCGCACGCATGCCCATCAAGGCTAAAATTATCTTCCATCTGTGGACTTTGCCTCGTGGCGACTTTGTCACTTGTGCTACAAGTACAGTATTTTCTGGACTATAGAGCGCACCGGTATATAAACCACACACCCACTAAATTTTAGGGGAACAAATATATTTTCATATAATAGACCCACCAAGTCGCAGATATATATGTTGTGAAATAAATAATTTACACAGAAATATTTTGTAAATGTTTAGTTTCATACCTTAATTGTTTCCAAACGGTGCCTGTAACACCTGATAAAAGAAAAACCCTGAAGGCATTATAATGGACCCACTAGCAGCGGAAGCTAGCTCTCCAATCAGCTGAACAGACTCAATAACTCACAAGCACATCCTTATTTTGAACCAAGGACTGTTACGGTAAGCAAGGGGGCATTCAGACAACCTGGAAATATGAGCATCCAACATTACAAGTTGTTTTTTGCATGTCCTATATTGCTGCAATGATTATGCCAATTTGTTGTGGATTGTATTTGTTTTTTTTGGATGTGTTATCTAGTTATCATTTATTTATATAATTTAAGTATTTAAAAGGGAACTGCACTTTTTTAAAAATATATATTGCCTATCGTTCACAGTCCTTATGAAAGACACAAAGACAAAAGTTGTTTTTTGCATTCTCATTTGTAAAAAACGGCTCTTTCGAGGTGGCTAGCAATGCAATTGATGAGAGCAATCCATTCTGCCTCTAAATCACTTTAAAAATGCATCTAAAACCCGCCAACAATACTTCATTTATGTTTTGTAACCTCTATAACATGGGTGTCAAACTTATTTTAGCTCAGGGGCCGCATGGAGGAAAATCTGTGCACACGCGGGCCGGACTATTAAAGTCATGGCATTAAATCTAAAAAATAAAGACAACTTCAGATTGTTTTATTTGTCTTACTTTGGCCAAAAATAGAAACACATTCTGAAAATATTACAATAAAAATATAGAAAAAAATACCGTCAGCGGTAAAGTTTAGATCCATGAAGGAAAGAAGAAAGTGAATGAATGTTTATAACTGAATACATTTACATATGCATAAACATTTGTTGTCTTTTGTATTATTTTTTTAATGAATTAAGTAACGTGTATGACAACCTTTTTCCAAAACACAATATAGAATGTGAGATATAACATACATTAATCATTTGTTTTCAAAACAGTTACAAACAAGTGGGATCCCAAAAATTTACTGTTGGACCCCATTTTGAAAATTCCTAGCGCCAACACTGATGGAGTATTGGTGCGTGCAAAACAGCAGCAGGCGGCTGTGGCCTGCGGGCCGGTTCTGATACTAACCAAATATCATCCTGGGGGCCATAGATAATTTATTTGCAGGCTGGATTTGGCCCGCGGGCCTTGACTTTGACAACCCTGCCCTATAATAACCAAGTTGCGGCGACATTGTTATTGTAAGAGCGAACACTGGGGAACTCATTTTCTTGCGTAGTAGCACTTTCACATTGCGACGGCATGCTACGGCATTAGCTGTAAGCTAGCTCCGGCAAGAAGTAAGCTGGCAACTGAGTCAACAGCTGAATTGAGTTTGTAATGCACAACACAATGCGATAGGACACCAATCTGTACTGACTGAAAAAAATGAACAATCATATCACAGTATCTTTAAAGTATTAGTCCGTTTGGTCAGGCTGATTTTGGATAAGCACTCCATTTATCTCCACATAGCTTGGTTCCAAGTTCCACCTTTACAGCGTCAAAGTCACTCTCTTGGCATCTAGAAGCAATAGTTCATCCTCCATATATTTAGCTTCAAAAAGATAATGTTGTGAATCCTCATGTGTTCAAAAATAGTCGTCTTTGTTCTCTGTTACCAAGTCTACCATGATTACAGCACATTCGTGTTTGTTTCCGGAAGTAGGAACACACATTTGTTGCCGGAAGTCAGAAGTGCGCTGCTATGGAAACGACAATAAATGCGCTGAGGAAGGAAGTTCTGGCAGTGATTAAAATTAACACAATACACTAAATATTGAACATATTATGTATTGTTATGAAGGTGTCTGTTACTACATTATATATATACTTGCAGTGTGTATATAAAACATATTACATATTGTTATGGTGTATGTTACTACATTATATATATATATACTTGCCGTGTGTATATAAAACATATTATATATTGTTATGAAGGCGTCTGTTACTACATTATATGTATACTTGCAGTTTATATATAAAACATATTACATATTGTTATGGTGTATGTTACTACCAGTGACGTGTGGTGAGGTTCATGACTGGTGAGGCACTGACTTCATCACAGTCAGATTTACAAAAATATGAACCCTAAAGAGTATCTTATTCACCATTTGATTGGCAGCAGTTAACGGGTTATGTTTAAAAGCTCATACCAGCATTCTTCCCTGCTTGGCACTCAGCATCAAGGGTTGGAATTGGGGGTTAAATCACCAAAAATTATTCCCGAGCGCGGCGCCG